>NW_018020611.1:1043388-1147418 GCF_002006095.1 Pseudomyrmex gracilis
TATATACATCTATATATATATTATAAAATTATATCTATACAAAGCGTTGTACGATATATTTACAAATCTCTGTGGTGAGCAAACGATAAATTATTTCTTCACTTAATCGTTAAGTATATATGTATATTACGAAAGAAAGAGAAAAGTTTGCAAATTATCTGCTACGCACGAGAGAAAGAAAAAGAGAGAGACACCCGAGCGAGGAAGTATTTTACATAAAAAGTCGGTACTTAAAATTAACCATGTGACCTGATGTATTTGACCTATAGTGTTTTACAAGCTAGACTAGTCAGTGTGTCTATATCTATATATGTATATATATATGTGTATATATATGTGTATATATATATATATATATATACATAAATATAAATATATATATATATATATATTTATATTTATATATATGTCAACATCTAAACATGAATGTATCTTCAATGTATTTGTGCCTGCCAGTTGTTAGATCTGCTGCGAAAATGTAACGCGGAGACAAGTTGTGCTGATTTCAACGAAAACGGAATTACCGATGGGAATTGTGTGCACAATATCATGATTTCTCATTGTCATGTGACGTAAATTGCGCAACAAGAGATAATTAGATCAGAAAGCGAGACAAATGAGAACTGTGCGAAATTATTGAGACTATACAACTTTCAGGCATCGATATGATCTACTCTGTACATTCTCTGTGATAATTTTATGTAATTTTTGAGAACATAACGCGATATGCTGAAAATGTATTCGTGTTTTACAAAATAAAAGTACTATGTGTCAAAATAGATTCTACATGTCGATTATATTAACACATTTTGAAATGTTTTAGGTTTCCGAAGGAATATCGCTGCGCACACATGCATCAAAAATACACTTGTGAAACATTTGCACGCGTAAATGCATGTAATTATCGAGCTTATCGAAATCTTTGATCTTGGCAAAAGGTAAACAATTATTGACGTCAGTGCGAGTTTTTCAATGAGACAGAATATCTTCACCAAATCATACAAATCGATTGTGTATAATACTGCAATAATATAATTGTTGTAAAATGCGTTACCGATTTGCGGTAACGAGACCAGCCGGACCTAAACCCAATTTCGCGCCGGCTACTTTCATCCTTAACGGCTGAAATCCAAGTTCAGCTTTAGGAATTCCGTATTCCTGCAATTTACTCTCATAAGTCGTTAATAAGTCATCGTGCGCCTTGCAAACTTTCGCCAATTCATATTGTAGCTCTTGTATGGCAGCGTTTTTTCTATTGAGCAAATCCTATGAAAGAAAGAATTTTCTTCTATAATGTTATTCTATTTGTGAATAATTCAATTTTAGTGCGACAAAAAATCGTGTTCTATGCGCACCTCCAATTTCTTATTTACACTAACCACCGCCGTCGGATCCAATTGGGCAGCTGCCAACACTTCGCTGATTTGCGCTTCACGTTGCTCCAGTACTTCCGACAACTTTTCCAGTTTTTTTTCCAAAAGTACATTCTTCAAACCTGTTTTCTGTTGTAGATCGAAAATCGCCGAAACGAATCTGGAATGTAACTCGTCTCTTTCGGATTGACACTGAAAAGAGACAACGTCACGTGTGAATTGATAAACTTTTTATATTCCAAGCGAAATGATATATTTTATTGTTTAAATATTTTACTTTTTCGAAACGCAGTTCGAGAACTTCGTTTTCCCATTTTAAATTTTCCAAGTCCTTTGTCACCGCGGACAGTCTTCGTTTTGTATTCTGTAATATCAAAGTAATTTTGAGAGGTAATTATGTGCTTTTTAATTTATATTTTTTATAAAGTTGAGGCGATTAATTTTTTTTATATTTTCATTTTTAAACACAACATCATTTTATTTTCATATATATACTGACGGCTAGACACTGTTTGTCTTTTTCATAATTTGAAAGTTGACGGGTAAGCTCGGCCACTATTTCCTGCGTGGCTTTTAAATCACTCGAATACTTTTTATTTTCCGTTGTCAGTTCTCGCGTTTGTTTCTTCATACGTTCCTCGCTACTTCTCATTGCTTCCATTTGTTCCTGTTGTAGAAAATGTTGACTTAAGCGTTGCATTAATTTGTGTTTTTCTTTCTATTATTATTTAAGATCCTGTAATTGAGTATCACGCAAAATTTTACAGAGTTTACCTTCATGCTTTTAATCAACGATAAATTATTAAGTGTAATATCGTTGTAATAAGTTTTCATTTCGGCAAATGCATTCTCGTGATTTTTTATGAGATCCGCGACCTGCGCGGTTTTTCGCTCCTCCACTTCTGTCATTTCCATACGATGCTTTAGTATCAGGGATTCGTACTGAGTGGTTAATTTTTGTTCATACTTTTGCTCCATTTCCATCGCTTCAGATTCGAATTTTTTCATCATATTCTGCATTTCTTCCGAATGTTTCTATTTTTTACATAAAGAAGAAGCAATTATTTGCATTAAACTTTTGTAAAGTTAACTTCAATAAATTTGAGAGAGTAAGCAATTATAGTCTGCACACAAGCATCTTACCAGCTTCAACGCGCGGATCACACCCACGTGCGCTAGTTCCTGCTCTTTCTGCAGCTTTTTTAATTCTATCTTATCTCTGATAAGCTCGTTTTCTTGAGCATTGTGGTCGTCTTGCGCCAATTTGAGCGCAACTAGATGATCAGCCTTATTTTCGGACAAATTGTTCTGATGCTCGTGCATCAAATGTTTCACTTTTTGTTTATATAACTTAAGTTCGGCCTCGTGCTTCTCCGCCAATTCCTCTTTTTCACGTTCTTTGTTTCTGTGTGTGAAATAAATTTTACGAACACGTGGTTAAAGTGTTTACTTTGACCACGTGTGTATATATTACCTGATTGCGGCACGCGCTTCGTCGAGCTGATGCCTCGTGATTTCCCAAAAAGTGCGCAGCTTATCTCTTTCCAGTTGAAAGAAATTTCGTTCTTCACGTTCGCGTTCCATTTCTTCTAAAATTTTGTGAGCATATATCTCTAATTGTTCTCTGTTCATTTTTGTTGTATCCACTCCCTCAACGGTATCCACCGCTTTTCCTTTTGCTTTCTTGGGACCCTTTTGTTAATTTTGCATTGTTAATAATTCAAAGAAAACACAATAGCTTGTAAAATCGAAAAGAGGAGGACAGAATAAAAGCGAATATATTTATGTGGTGTGTTTATATTTATACAATATTTCAGTTAAAGTGATATTTTTTTGGCAATTAAAATAATCGTAATTAAATCATCAGGAAAAATAAAATAAAAGAAAATAAAAGTAAGGAAATTCTTGAAAAATTCTTTTTCTTATATATTTTTTCAGGTTAATACCTGAAATTAGCTAACTTACCATTTTTATTGATGCACCAAATAAAACGCGTAAAAAACGTTTTACTTTTTTTAAAAATTATAGAAAATTTAACGTAATAATTGTAACAATAGCGACGCTGTTATAAAAATCTATAATTTCGCGTGAGTGTCTTTACAACTCGGTTAACGTGACATTTAAGAGCAGCATTGTGTTTTGTAAGATCGTTGCTAAGTAACCGTACTTTGCACAGACAGACGGGGACTCTCTTGACACTCAAATTACATAGGACTGCAATTTTTTTAAACAGAAGTGTACACGGAATGTGTTAGCACAGCATTGAACTTAATTTATCAGTTTCGATTCAAAGGACAGAAAAATACACTGTTGTATAGCAAACTGGCATTTTATTTAGCAGAAGTTAAAAAGTTTTTTGGCATCTATACAGAAATTAGCTATTTGTTTTCTATAAAGGATGTGTGCTAATATCAAATTAATCGAAATATTACAAATAACGTATCCAAAGTTTTATTATATATATAATTGTCACATTTTAAATAGGTAAAAAAATAGAAGATACACATTAGACAACATTCTCGAGAAATACATGTAATATGTATCTTCTTTACAATGAATATTTAATGATATATATTTTCGCGTTCGTTTCTTTTTATATCATGTATATAGTCATCATGCTTCGCAAAATTAGAATATGGATTTGCATTTTTTTGTTATCTAAAGTATTTTCTAATGCAAATCCTTCTCACAGAAGCAATGTTAAACGATGTAAAAAAAATTTTTCGTTCTTTGCTCATCAACTGCTACCACATGTAAATAAACGGTTTGGCAAACATTCCGTTAATACTTGATTAAAAAACTTCTCATATTATACGAAATGTCTGTGTAACATATATAGAATAATAATACGGCAACAAAATTACAAATATTAACAATTGGTGCGCGCGCCAAGGACTTTTTGTAAGTGTTGTTTATTTTTTAGTCAATTATATAAAATTTACGAAAAGATGTGCAAGTGTAATATCGATCACGGTCATTAATGTACATAAAAATCTGTGCATCCGTAGAAAAATTTTTTACGATATAAATTATGAGGTAGAGAACTAGTCTATTTACGGCATGTAACGAACATCGGGAGAAGAGGCAGCCCTTAATCCTTATGTGGATTTGGTCCACTTATAACGTGTCATGCTACATATTTGTGCTCATATAATCGAACAGTGATATCAAAATAAGGTAAGACAAAAAGAAAAAAAACATATATGTATATATATCCCCACACACAACCACTTTTTCCTACACATAAACACTGTGTGTAATAAATTATAGATTAACTTACTTAATCATATTTTCGCGAAGTTCTTGTTCTTCGTCGTATCATTAAACGATTACTCAGTAGAAATTCCCGAATAAAAAGAAATGTAACAAAAATATTTTTATATCGTAACGATCTCTTCTTCACATACTGGAAAATTCATACTGTAGATGATGTGGTCACATGGAATGCTGCATGTTGCGTAACTGTTCTTCTCAACATCTTTTGTTATATTTAGCTCGATTAGCCGTTGTATTGTAACAGGCAACCCACCGCACCGAAATATCCCTAAAATTAGAAAAGAAATGCATTTATATGTTTGAAAAATTTACTTCTTTTGTTTTTACAGAAAAATATCTCGGAACACACAAGTTGACGGATTCTTTTCTTACTTCGTGTTCCAAAAACAGAGCTTTCAAGGTTCCTTTAGACCAGTAATCCATTGCATAGGCCAGTAATTTCATTGATATGGGATTCACTCTGAGAAAATTTCCAGCAAATACAACCTAAAGATGAAACTTGTTACAGACTCTGTGATCAGCTTAAACATTTTTACCAAAATTTGTGTGTACGTATGTATTCTTACTCTCTCAATTTTTTCATTAAGAGCGCACATGCGCGCGATCGAGCCGATATTATTTGTGATGGTAACAAGCGTTGCACGTGCTAGATCTTCTTTCGTAACAGCGTTTCTACGTTCTTTGGAATTCATTTGTCCAAAACTGGGAAAAAACAAAACAACGATTTAGAACTACATTTATATTTTTCTTCGAAGAGCGGCGATTGATAATTGCGAGTTTACCTGCTCGCTACTAGATCTCCGGGAAGATCGAAGGGACCGTAATCGCCGCCGTATATATCCCTGACCAACTTATCTACTTTTGTGTTATCGCCGCCTGTTGCCAACTCTATTGCCTCCTCGAAGGTGGTGCAACCAGTAAGTAAACAACACAGTCCCAAGAAAGTACCACCTCCTAAACTATAAAATACAAAGTTGTACATTACGTTAGCACTTAAAACGAGTATATTCACTCGACGCGCAATACAACACACACGTGCTCACTTACCTCGTTCCAGATATTCTCTTGAAGTTTTCTGGTCCATATACACCTAATATGCTCACTCCGGAGCCTATGTTAACAAGCTATAGATAATATAACCGTTAGAAAACTCATTAGAAGTTCATTAAAAGTTGCTAAAGATTTTTGAGAAAAGTTGAGAAAGATAAAGAAAAAACTATGTATACGATATTCTTACCAAGAACGGATATGGTTCGGAAAAATCGTAAGGTACTTTTTGACATTTGCTGTCGTCGGTGGGATTTGACCAATAATAGCACTCACGTGGATTGGTGGTTTCTATGTAGAGCATTCCACGTATCAAGCTATACAATTCATCGAATTTGGCTAAACTCATATTTACTTCCTGTCAGAGAAGTTCCATTACTGAAGCATGAGGTAATTAATATCGCAATGATAATTAAAAAGATAGGATGTATGTAAGACAGTACCTTTTTAAAATTCTCCTCGAACTTGAAGGCACCACCGCCTGTGGCACACACGGTGGTCACAAGATTCGCCATGCCCTTTGACTTTGCTAGCGCTAAAAAATTTTTCATTTCGCTTGTGGGAAATCTAATAAAATGTAACGTTCCTCTTCTACCTCTAATACAAACATTATCCATCTGAAATAGTTAACGGGTTGCATCAAATTACGTATTAGAGATTAAAGATAGAAACTTTTTAATGTCAAATTCTAATTCAAATTTTTTATTTTAATAGTTTTATCGCAATCATACATGGACTTTACGATAAGTACTTAGGGATAAATTTATATAAAAAGATGTAAATTTACATGAAAATTAAATGAAATGTAATTTTAACAATGCTTACTTGCAAATGAGTATCGCGATGGCCAGTTTTCCCGTATGCTGAATTCTTAGTTAGATAACGACGAATATTTTTTAACGTTTCTATTTCTGCATCTGCTTCATCTCTTGTAATGTCCTTTGGTTCAAAGTATACTAATTTAGATAATGTGCCACCAATATCCATCCCAAACCAAGGCATTGCTGTAATAAACAACTGTATGACCAATATTTTGTGCAATTTGTGCGCACAGTAATAAATGTCGAAAATTCTAAAATATCTATTGTTACAAATTAGCGATAAAAACAATCCTGCAGAATTAAATAGTGAAATTAAACATTGGTAATAAAAAATAAGGCTAATGCGCTTTTCGTGCAGGATAATGCGTGTGTATAACAAAATGGAAAGCTATTTGTTTTTTTTTAGTGTTAAATTAATTGCACAAATATAATATTCAAGCAAAGTAAATACATTTCTATTACAAGCATGTATTAATGTACAAATATCTAATCTGTTTAATCAACTAGCTTGCTTAAATATTCTAAGATATTTTCAAGTGCAAAAAATTAGTGATCTAAAGAATTTTTTTTTCTGAAAAACAAGTATGGCAATATTACACAAGTAACATCAGATATTATAATAATTAACATAATGTGTATATAACAAAAAATATACATATAAAAATTGGCAATCTAAGCACACATACAATCCATTGACTCACAAGGAGATGAATGATTTCTCAGTTCTTTGGCCATGGTATCACCAGCAGAATATCCATTAGATGTCTCCATATTTTTTGGAATAGTATTATTGTTAGTATTATTATTTTTGTGACTTAATGGGCTCATTGCTTAGACTCAAATGACTCGCTGTAGCTCTCGCTTATACAAATAATTTTTTCGCTGCAAAAAGTAAGTTGAATTTATTATGAATAAAAAATTCATAGAGAATATATTAAATATTATACTACGTATATAACAAAGGTTTTTTGCTTTGTGATTGCATTTGAAAATTATGAAATTTACTTGCACAATAAGATGTTTTGTATTATTTCTCTTAGTAAAAAGATAACAATTTTTTTACAAACGCATTTAGATGGTTCTATGCAAAAATATTTAAGCTGGTAGAATATGGAAATTTTTGTTTTAGCAATTCAGAATAAAATTATCTTTAATCAATGTCAAAGAGCGATTTTCATTTACACGCGCATCATAAAGAGATACAAACGCATTGACGTCACATAATATTATGTGCAAATTTTTGCTTCTCGTCACATAACACTGTATAATTTTTTGTCACTTTTCAATAATTTTTACATCACAGTCACAAAAATACAAGTAACGTATAGCTCTAATATAACAACTTGTGTTCAAATCATTCGTGTAAACAAAACTGTCTCTCTGTGGTACATGTGTAGCTTGTCTTGCTATTTTCAAATGACAATAATTTTCAATAACTTTTATCTCATAAACGTAGTCATTATTCTAAATTAACATTTTTTAACTTTGCTCCGTGAAATGTAATAAAAGTAAATTTTGATGATCACATGCGTGCATATAGACGCGTTTTTCAACGCGCACACGTTGTGTCTTACTAGTTTTGAATGACAACACACAAAATCACGTTGTCTTACATAAGCGAGTGGGTAAATGTCTAATTAACCCTTTAACTTGCCCGCCTTTTATTGACATCGCTCCCGTTTCGTGTAGTTATAACTTTGTCCGCATCGCATTACTGACAAGAGCCAGTACACAAGAAGCACATGTGCGTATTATATTATACCGATATCTCAATTCGTGCGGCTATATCTCTTTATTGTAGGAACTAACGATAGGATAATCGACGTGTGGGCGACTGTCCTCGACCTCGAGCGTCGCTTGTCTAGCAGAAGTAATGTCCACCGCGCGAAGAACCGACGATGGCGTGACACGTCTTCCACGCCAGATCGGAGTGACACTCATTAGAAAAAAAAAACGAAAGATCTCGCGCAAACGACACCGGCAATGGTCAAGTCACACGTCTGTCTTGAGCGAGTCCCTCGACACTCAAGACGCACCTCATCCAATCAACCCGCACCGTTCGCGACTGTCCGCGACCGACTGCGAATCTCGCGCATTAACTAGCTAATATTCTATACTACCTACTAACGGAGTCGAAAAAATCGCGACTCACGACACTTGCGCGACAGATATTGGTGCATGTGCACAACAGCTAGCGTCACCTGATGTATCAAACGTCAGTAGCGTACGTAGTTCGGCGCAACAAAGAGGTATTTCTCATTTAATGCTATCCAAGAAAAACATCCAGACATGGGTAATAAAAAAAAATTTAAAGAAAAAAAGATAATAATCACCTATAATCGCTCGGAGACTCTTAATGAAAATTTTCTATACTGGAACGTCCGAACATCACCAATGTGCGACCAAGCTGCCTCGAAGACAAGACCGTACTGAATCCTTCGACGGAAACTCTCTCCGTTCGTAAAAACAGTTTTCTATCATATCAAGATCGTGCCGATCGTGGCGTTTTGATTTACAAGACAGAAAGAAATACTGATATAAAATAAAAAGTCTCAGAGAGAATTTCTACGTACTCTTCTTATGGGTTTTAGCAGTGGACTCTTTAATTCTTTTTTGAGCGAATTAGTTCTCAGAGATTATGTATCGGAAGAATAATAAAACTATAGCAAAACAAATATGTAAACATGCGTGTGGAAGTTTTCAGAACTGAATTTGAAAAAAAAAGAGACTGAAGAGCGCTAATAAAAAATATATTTAATAATATATTGTGATTTTTACTAGAAGTTTTCTTTAGATTAAAGAAAAATTCTAGTTTATTGTAATTATAAACTCTGCATAAACCTAGCCCAAAATTTTTTATATGTAATAAATTTGGTGTAAAATATGTACATATACGTCACACGTACACAAGATCAACACGTGATGAGTTCTTACGCATGCGTAGAAAAAAATACGGAAATAGCAACCGGTACGATATATCCGCAATATTTCTCATGTATTATATTAATTAATTATACTATACTAGAAGATCGACTGACAATTTGCACACAGTATCGTACAAATTATATCTTGGCGAAGCCGATGATTGTTCAACAAATGAAATTCGTGACGACGAGATGGCTGTTGCGCGGCACAAAGTGTCGACCGTCAAAAATCTATCGCTTATGTATTCAGCAAACGCGGAAGATCCATGCGGTGCACTTTGGAATGCATTAATTCCGCTGTATAATGTGACACATTAAAGCCCAATGCATTATAAAACTATTAAAACTATATTAGTACAGTTAATATATATTAAATACATTAAATTTAAATTAAATTCAAATTTACATTTAACATATTAAGTAAAAGATAGCAAATTAATAATATATATTAAAAATAATACATAAAGTGTTATTGATAATAAAGAAAAACTTAAAAAATATGAATATGTGTAAGATTTGATTTTCATTTACAGTTTGAAAATGCGTGGAAAATGCAACCGTAGCGCAGCTCCAAAGAATAGGGTATTTTCTTTTGCCTATTCACTATAGTTTTCTCGCAAAATAAAACTATATCGCTAGTATAGATCATAACACCCACGTTTGTGAAAAATCGATCCAACGAAAGATGCCGTTACGTCACATGACACAAAAATGTCATCAGTCGGATCGAAATAGTTATCGTCTCGTTATTTCGCTGTGACGGAATAAATGTTGTGCGTCCGAAACGCATCGGCTACACGCATGTTACACGAATGAAATCGAGGAGGAGAAATGATACAGGCGAATGTTGGTCTGAGTTTCCTCGAGATTATCACCCCGCCTAACCTTAAATTTCATTGATCTTTCGGCGGCAATCTTGAAATATTTTAATGTCTTCTGTGCTAATCGCAGTCTGAAAAATGCCACCGAACGTTCTGAAGAGCAGCTTAGAAAATGCTTCTTTCAACATTGTATTTCAGGTATGTGCCAATTGACTCTTCTTCTCACCAGACTTGTAAATGACATATCTAGTTGCTGTGTTTTTCTACAATTGACGAATCTAATCTTTATCTCGCAGTCTCTGTGTTCAAGAGACGAGTTTTTGAGAAGAATAACTAATCAAAAACAATTTTTTCGTTTTTGCATTGTCATAAGTGTATAGAAATTTTTAAAAGACATTTCTTTCAGATATTCTGTCGCTGTGTCACATTTGTCTTGAATGCATTTGTTGTCCGGCATGTGGGCCAAGCAATCTTAGGTGTCATTAATGTGAGATTATTGCTGTTGGAATCTATGATTTTATTTTTATCAAGAGAGCCATTTATGAAAGCATGTCTAAC
This sequence comes from Pseudomyrmex gracilis, assembly GCF_002006095.1. Classification (NCBI taxonomy): domain Eukaryota; kingdom Metazoa; phylum Arthropoda; class Insecta; order Hymenoptera; family Formicidae; genus Pseudomyrmex; species Pseudomyrmex gracilis. Next base: position 1,054,209 of record NW_018020611.1, read on the forward strand.
TAACACTGCAGAGCATAATTGGGCTCAAGTTGTAAATCTTCTCTGGCTAACGTTAGTTTCTTCGCTATTTTGTCATTATTTATATTCTATTTTAGAACTAATTTTAGTTCTATCTACTATAATTAGTTTGATATTGATCTGACAAAATTAAGATATGTATATATATATATATATAATTTTTTTTTTTAGAGTGCCTATATGTGTTGTAATGTCTTTTCTATTTGGATACATCTGGTTGTTCTTGTTATCCACCACAGAAGCATTACCACCATACTACACATTTGCAGTTTGGACGGTTGGACTGTCGTGTATCATAGAATTATCTTCCTTAATCGCTCAATTAGTTGCAAGCGCATTTCTATTTGTTAGACTTAAAGTAAGCAGATAGAAAAGATATATACTTAATAATTCTAACAAAATATAAATGTCATACTATTATCTACGCTTTTTCTCTTCCCAGGTAATTCTAGACACGATCATGATTGCTATTCGCACTTTGACATTTGTACCCCTAATCCTGTATTATCCGGAGAATGCATTGCTTGCGTTCAGCATAGCTCAACTCGTCGCAGCGGTATTTTATACAACTAGTCACTACGTGTACTTCCACTATTACATCAATAAGTTGAACAAGTGCACACCGAAGCGCAGAATGTCTCTGAAGGGCAGCAGCGACGAGTACGTGGAAAGAGAATTTCCTTTTCGATCTGTGAAGGATTTTCTACCCGGCCAATTGGAAAATAATGTAGGTTTAAATACAAACTATACCGTTATCGTTGTTTTTAAGAACAACAGTTATTTCGTAGGATCCGTATCTCGATAGAAAGCTGACCGTTCTCACGTGGAGCTTCTTTAGGCAAGGAATATTGAAGCAAATTTTGACAGAAGGCGAAAGATTAATTATGACCATTATGCCAGTGTTGACATTCACAGAACAGGTATAACGTCAATATGTATGGAATATATATTTTCAGGAAATTTATTTATTTATTTTTTGTTTTTAAAGGGTATTTATGAGGTTGTCAACAACCTGGGTTCGCTTGCTGCTAGATTTATCTTTCGTCCAATCGAAGATAGCGGATATTTCTACTTTACGCAGATGGTGAAAAGAGACAAAGCGTTAATCGATCAGGATCCGGTGAGAGTCATCTTTCAATTTTATCAAAAACAAAGAAAAATACGGATTGTGTCGATTTTTCTTTAGCGAAAATATTGACAGATTATCTCGGAATTTATATAGTAAAAACTGATATTTTCAGATGAAGGTACAGGAGAGCGTAAACGTGCTAACGCACTTGTGTTCCGTCGTCATGTCTATCGGTCTGATTGTTTTAGTATTCGGTCAATCGTACTCGAGCACGTTGCTGTGGTTGTACGGCGGCTCAAAGTTGACCTTACCGTTACCCGTCCTTCTGCTGAGAGCGCATTGTCTTGCTGTGTTATTGTTAGGCATCAATGGTGTGACCGAGTGCTACACCAACGCAACAGCCGATAGCACAACGATAAACAAGAGCAATCTGATTATGGTCTACGAGTCTATCGCGTTTTTGGGCGCGTCGTATCTGTTTGCCACCTGGTTCGGCCCGGTTGGCTTTATCCTGGGCAATTGCGTGAACATGACCCTAAGAATCATTCACTCATCATTGTTTATCAACAAAAGGCATCGAGACACGATTTATCGGCCGCTGGACGGATTGATTCCGAAGCCGGTCTTTTCCGCATCTCTGATCATCGCAGCGTTCATCACCACCTTGTCACATGTAATATAATATGTTTGCCGAAATAGTTTCTCGCATACGTTTGTATTGACATTAAGAATGTTATTGATGCTAACATTTAATTTCTTTTTTTTTTTTAGGCTTCCTTATTTCCGGATAAAAAAGGATTGCATCTACTGATCGGTGTAATTATGTTTGTAATTGTACTTGGGTCGTGGAAATACGAGAATAATGAATTGATCAGGCTCGCCACGAACAAGTGGCACGAGAGAAAAAGAAAACAGAGGAAGAGTGATTGACCTTAAATGTGTTTATGTTGTTATTTTATGATTTATGTGTAAATTAAAATTACAAATTTCTTTGCGACGCGAGAGACATGATCCATTGCGGGAGTTCTTGTGTAAATGTTATTAAAAGATGATAATATATAAATATTATTTTCTACAATCTTACAGCCACAATATAAAACAATTCCTACACACGGCACAAGAGTAATAATCATTCATTAATATTACAACTATAATAAAAATCATAAATTTTACACCTATAAATAATAGAAAATTTTCATATAAACATCTTATTTTAAGGATATAAGTCAGCTTCTGTTGTGTTATATACAACAATAATTTTCTCAAGTTGATACATCTTTATATATAGCGCCAACTACAGGATCTTTTCGACGTATGATACATTGTCTGAAATTAATTTAGAATCTGCATGTATTAATATTTGACATAACGTTAACGTTTTTAGATTTATAATAGCACAGTTTTGATTTTTTTTTTTTTGTTGTACATTTAACTCACTTGTTATCATTTTGGAGCGATATGATAGGTATTTCAGATCTAGGCTCTAGTTTTGCAACTTGATCGGCTATGGCTGCTATCACACCAGCACTGTCACTCGATGCATTACCTTTAACTGACGAAACATGAACATGTGAATTTTACATGTCTGTTTACATTCCTTAGTGTTTATATTTTTGGAAACTTCTTACCTCCCAAACAGAGACCAGCATGATCTGCCAAGATGCAGCCAATAATGCCTTCCTCGTTGTATCTGTATACAGAACAGGATGACAATACGTGTGATATGTAAATTTTTATTGTTGCGGGCAATTAAAACTATCGGAACACTTAACCTATAAGAGATTCGAAAACTTACGCGTCGTCCAGTGTCTTCTCCAGATTTCGTTCCATTCTCAATAGCGTTCGTGAAATCGAATAACGCGCAATCGGTCGATGTCAAATTAACGTTTCGTTATCGAAAAAAAAAAATATTTATGCACAGGCCGAAACTCGTTATCGCACGAGCGCCCCGTTTGAAGTTCACGACGGAGGATCACGCCACGATTGCGCGATGTATCGCAAACATCGCAACACGTGACCGATTTGACGGTTCTTTTATATACCGAGCGTCATTAATGAAACATTTATTTTGTATGTACGTACCGATTGATTTGTGTCGAACTTTGGTCTTTTTTCCCCGTCATAATACAAACCTTTGTCGCGACAAGAGCATTGTGCAAACGTTATAAATTATGTATAAATGTTGAATTAATTCACGAGAAATCATATTACATAACGCAATCTTATCATGATACAATGTTTTACTGTCTCACCCGCCGACTATCTGCGGCGGCTCGGAAAATGTGCAGATTTATATTTGTTTATTGTATCACAATATTTTATTTTGCCTAAAGCATGTTATTTTAAGCATAACGTTCATGTTTTCAAAAAATATCGAGAAAAATTATAAGAAAGTTAATCGATTGCTCTGTTCTTTAAGGAGAGAAATATTTACGAAACACCCGGTATGATACGATATATACTTGTCACGCAGTGTGGCCGACGTGACTTGTTCAGTGACAATCATGGCTGGTAAGTGAGAAGACGTATGTTTGTTTATTGCTGTTATTTGATTGAAAAAAAAAACAAACGATTGAAAAGAGCGGCTTTATTAATGCGACGACGTTATGTTAAGACAATTTCGTATCATGAAAAATAACATTTTGCGGTTTTTCTCTAATGGTATTCAAATTTAATAAAAAATAAACTGATGTTTCAATTGATGGTGAAAATTGCATGAGAAGTGTTACTTCGGATATTTTTAAATTTTGACAACATGTCACATTTGAAAATTGAATATTCTGTATTTGCGTAGAAATGTGAAAAAGATCGTAGATCATATCGTGTATTTTTGTATTATTTATAAACATTACACACAAGTGTTTCGATTAAATTTTTTTCTGATAATTTACATATTTTGTAATTTAGAACATAATATTTTGAATTAAATAATGCAAAAAGCTAGAGCTAGTAAGTATTCTTAATAGTTTTAAGTTTCGTATAAAATTTATTAACTTATTTTGACAATAAGAAATATAAAAATATGATTTTATATTTTGTAATTTTATAAACATTTTGAACAACTATAGCTATATAAAATAAGCAAATTATAAGAAAAATTTATAATTTTAGGCCCAAATCCTTATCAGCATTTGCTGAAATCCATCAAAATTGGATCTAATCAGTATAATTATTATGATGTTACCAAGTTTGACTCAAAATATGGTAAGATAACTTTATTATTCAGTATTTAATAGTTTTATAGTATGTTATATACTTGTTAAATATATATATAAATTGGCCATTTAATTTCCATTTTATAGACAAATTGCCATTCTCAATTCGTGTTCTCCTGGAAAGTGCTGTACGTAATTGTGATAATTTCCAAGTGACAGAAACTGATGTAGAGAAACTTCTGGATTGGGAAAAAAATCAAAATGTTGCAGAAGGAGTTGAAGTGGCTTTTGTGCCAGCAAGAGTTCTCTTGCAGGTATAAAGTCTTTAAACAAGCGTTAAATTTTAATTTAGGAACACAAGAGAAGAGAGGAATATTTATATTTTTGTGTTTTACACATAAATAGGACTTCACTGGAGTGCCAGCAGTTGTAGATTTTGCTGCAATGAGAGATGCTGTGAAGAGATTAGGTAGTGATCCTGACAAAATTAATCCAATCTGTCCATCAGATCTTGTAATCGACCACTCAATACAGGTCGATTTTAATAGGAGGTAATTAATTTTTTTAACATATATCTTTATCCTTGGCACATTAATATGTTAACAAAGAGTAAAAGGTTATCGTGTAAAACTGGAAATATGCACTTGTTGTCATACACTCACACGAGAAACAAAAAGTAGCTATTACTCAATTTATCTTAAAAAAAAAAAGCTTTACTTATAACACTGAGATAATATTGCGTATATAAAGAGATACAAGTACAAATAAAAGCTTTAAATTCGATATCGTACATCGTTACATAATATAAGATAAATCTGAATAATAATTGCTTGTTTTTAGTCCGGATGCTACAAAGAAAAATGAAGAAATGGAATTTACTAGAAACAAGGAACGTTTTATGTTTCTTAAATGGGGCGCAAAGGCGTTCAAAAACATGTTAATTGTACCACCTGGAAGCGGTATTGTCCATCAAGTGAATCTGGAGTATCTGGCAAGAGTGGTATTTAATACCAACGGTGTTTTGTACCCGGACAGTTTGGTCGGCACCGATTCTCACACTACTATGGTCAATGGTCTTGGAGTGCTTGGATGGGGAGTTGGTGGTATTGAAGCCGAGGCCGTTATGCTTGGTCAGGCAATATCTATGTTGATACCAAAGGTTGTTGGATATAAATTAGAGGGAACACTGAGCCAATACGCTACATCTACAGATCTTGTTCTTACGGTCACAAAGGTGAATTTCTTTTTTTGTCTAAATCCAAATATCTATTTACAAGGAAGCTTTTTTGAAACAAAATGTTTTTACTTTTAAAAAATTCTTACTTAAAAAATTTACAATTATATAAATTATTTTTGAGTGACATTATACTCGACGAAAAAAATCATAAGATATATTAAGCATATTAAAGCATATTAAAGCACTTATGTATCATAAACTTGCAAACATTTTTTTACGCGTAGAATCTTCGTCAAGTCGGAGTAGTCGGAAAGTTCGTCGAATTTTTCGGACCCGGAGTATCGCAATTGAGTATCGCTGATCGCGCCACTATATCCAACATGTGTCCGGAATATGGCGCAACTGTGGGCTTCTTCCCAGTGGATCAACAGAGTTTAATGTATCTGAAGCAAACAGGTCGGTCCGAGGAACATATTGACAGAATTAAAAAATATCTTGAAAGCGTGCGTATGCTGAGGAATTACAACGACTCAAGTCAGGATCCAATCTTCTCCGAAGTGGTCACTCTAGATTTGAGTACCGTGGTTTCCAGCGTCAGCGGACCCAAGAGACCTCACGATCGAGTCTCGGTGTCCGACATGCAGATAGACTTCAGGAACTGCCTCGTCAACAAGGTCTGTGCTCTCTTAAACATTTCTTTTGAAAAGTTATTGTATTATTGAAAAAGTTTGTCTCTTTGTCCACTCGTATACATAAAAAATATATTTCTTAAACATATCTAATCTTTTTTATAGTTAATGTTCTTTTAATAGTTTTACATTTAACAATACTACTAATCGACATACACGTATGACTAAGTATATAAAATATTTAAAGCAATTATACACATACACATGTGTTAAACCTGCAAAATATTAATATCAAATCTCTACAACTCCGATGAGTAATCAGTGCGTGCAATAGACAAATATGACCCAGTGAACTGATTTAAAAATTCCAGTCAAGCTGGGTTACATTCATCTTATGCCACACTTCTGTTTAGCCAGTGCAGCAAAAAATATATAGCAATTTATTTTTTTTTCTTCAGAGTTCACAGATTTTTCTTGTCAGATAAGAAAGAACAAGGTTGAAAATGATCGACAGAGCTCAAAGAAACTCTTACTGTGATATCATTATCTTATATCAAGACATCAGAGAAAGAGCTCCTTGAACTTTGCCCTCAAATATCCTTTCTTCTGTTTCTACGTTCGTTTTGAAGAACCATTAAAAATCACAATAATGTGTGTCCGACGCGGTCAGCAATTTTAAAATTAATTTTCACAATAAATTCCTTTTGAGAGTATGTCCTTTTGAACGACGATGTCCAATGCCGCTGTGTCTCGAACCTTTGTCCTTTGATGATCTAGCTTTATGATCTTTCGAATTAACATATTGCTAGAAAACCAAAGACAATTGAACAAGACGAAGATTTTTGAATGACAATTCTCAAGACGATGTTTCCTGTCATTAAGGATAAGTACAGATCTAGTCACAAAATAATAATATTGGTTTGTGCAGACAAGACCTGTACCTGCCCTCAGTGGCAAGAATATTTTTTTGAAGATGTGTGTGCTATATCGAGAAAAAAACGCTGCGTACAGATCCATTACAGGATATAATCCTTTCCCGGTGAAGTTGTTTTATTTCTACTTTACCGAACAGGATTATATCCGGCAACAGACCCTTTTCGTTTCCACTTTTTCGTGAAAATTGTTTAGTATCGTGCACGTACAACACAACGAAATTTCAAATACTGTAAATAGCGAGTAACACAATTAAATTTTCAAAAATTAAAACTAAATAATAAGCCACAAGAAAGATTAACGTAGTACACAAATTACAATTACCTTTTAACTTTAAAATTTTTACTGTTACTTGACGAATGCTAATAGACAATATACTTGTTCTTGTTAAACTATATCCGTTGCTTTCTTAAACTTTGGTCTGTCAGAGACAAGATCGTTGTACACGTTAGGAGAACTGTTGGACTAGTGTGAAACCTTTGGTATTATCGTGCCTTTTTATAGTTCTTTCCTATCATTGGCCCTCAATGAGTCCCTAATGTTCTGTTGACACAGCATGATATCTCGGTTTTAATCTAAGTATTTTTAAATTTTTTAAGATTTCAAAAGAAGCGAAAAAACACAAGATACGTAATGTATATAACGATTTTCTCTAACGAGCACGAAAACTATGTGTGATTTTCGCAATGTGATCTTATCGACACTTCGAGATTCAATATATACAGTCGAATAAATATTCCGTACAACGAAAATTCGCTGCGCACTTTACACAAAAATATTACATTTGAATCGCGTTTGAAGATGCTCGCGATCTGTTAGGCGAACTACTAGCAAATGAGATCGTCGAACGGGCGGAAACAATGCGTGTTTATGAGTTTAAAAACGTCGATCGATTTCTATTCGAAATGTTCAACATCGGCATCGCGTTACCTGGCCTATAACAGTAAGGACACTTGCCGAAGAAGCTCATCGATATGAATCATAAAGCTGACGCTTCTTCTGCTTGAAATTCAATTCTTCATCGCAGTTAGATTTTCGCGATCGACGACAAAAGAGATACGGTTGACAACAATAACAACAAAAATGATCTGTGAGATATGTTTCCCATCATCTTCATCACGAAAACACACGTAGTATATTGCTTTACGCGCGAAATATCATAGACACGGAGAAATAGACATCCTAGATTATAGTAATAGCGTATGTATAATTTTTTCTAGTCAACTTGAAAAACAAGTTTCTTCATGGCGACGGTCTTGAATTTAATATCGAAATTGTTTGAATCGGAAATTGAAGAAGAGTCTTGTGAAAAACTCGACTTGAAAGAAATTACATTTTAAAAAATAGAAAATTTATCATTTTCATGAATACAGAAAGTTGTGTTGTTTATCTCTTAGAATACGAAATTTAAGAATTATTATCGAGAGTACACGCACATCCAATAATTACAGAGATAAGCGTGTGCATTAGTCAATGTGGACTCTCTGTAGAAGCGCTTTTGATAGCAAAATATTCAGATATATCTGTATTTTTGTACGTAAAAAAAATTAAATTAAAAGTCGAAATAAAAACTAACCGGATTTAAGTCATTCTCGTTATCGGAAAAAAAATAGAAAAATTTTTTCGAGGATTTTGAAATTTTTTTGTAATGTCGGTATTTGGATTTTCTATACGTCATTATACTAATAGTATACATTTCTATCATCGAACAGAAACGTAGATTAGCTATTGTTAGCCGTGCTATCATTTTCTGATAATTAGAAACAAACAAATAATAAATGAATGAATCATCGGCATTATTTTTTCAATAATCAAAATTAATGAACTGAACTCTATACACGGTGTTTCCTCTTACGTGCGAATTTTCAAAACTTCTTCACGGTTTTTTCATCAGAGGCAAAAAGTTTTCTGACATATATTACATATTTTTTATATATATTATATATTTCTCGCTATATAAAGAAAACATCTCTCGCAATAAGATCTAACAACTGTCATTCGAAATTCGCGATATATCCCGATGCGAGAAGAAAAAAAAATAATGATTTGTGCACGTACCGTTGATCGATCGATCCGTCCGCCTCGTCGGAGAAGACACGAGTCTTTGCTCGCGCACTTCGCACAAGTTCTGGAAGACGTATTCGGTGCTCGCGCTGAAATTGCTGATACAACATCCTACTAACGTTCGTTTTGCAAACCGCACACATTTCATTGCAAACGAGCCATCGTTTTGACGTGCACGTTGTTATACAGAGAGGACTCGGGTTTCCTATAAGACCTTAGGGCCGAAAGCGATTCTATTTGCGGAAACAATGGAAAAGTTCGTTTGTTTAAAACACAAGTGTCTTTAATTCAATTAATGTTACTGTTATTTGCAATAATTACTCAAAATATTTAGTAATCATTATTACTAATCATCATTTTTATTATATCGTAGCGCTGAAGCGAAAGAAAGATATATATTTGTGTATTATTCTAAACTAAAAAAAAAAAAAAAACACCGTCGCGGATTCATAAATTTTTCGTTAAAAAATATAATAAAAATATGAAAAATTTTCGAATTAACTACAAATAATCAATTAATTAACATGTAATTTTATAATTGTTGTTATAATAATCATTTTATTGTGTACATAGTTTATGTTTCTAGTATTGTTTTGAATTATTAACATTTAATTATTTTTTCTGTGATATAAAGATCGCGGTGATTGACTTTTGTGCACGAGGTCGTAGACCCTATAATTGCTTAAAGATTACCGCAAATGTTGCTACTTCAGCAAATCGCTTACCGTACAATGAATTCCGTTTTATATCACGACTGATAAAGCACGACGACAAAAACTATATTTAACTTCAATACAGAAAAGACAAATTTGTTTTTTGAAAAGACAAATGTATGATGAAACGAAACAACATAAATTTGTAAGAGAAGAAATTCGTCGCTGTACGTGTGATAGCTGTCTGTTACAACTTGTAAATTATAAATTTGTGTGATTTTCTTATTGCAGGTAGGTTTCAAAGGTTTTGGTATAAATCCAGAAAATATTGGTACCACAGCGAAATTTGAATACGAAGGAAAGGAGTATGAGCTAAAGCACGGCTCGGTGGTTATCGCAGCGATTACCAGCTGCACGAACACTAGCAATCCGAGTGTGATGCTTGGAGCAGGTACTTTGCAAATTTTGTGTGAATTTTTATCAAGAGAGAATTCTTCTTTCGTGAGAAAATTGTATTAATAATTTAATCGTATTAATCGTATTAATAGTTTTGTACATATGGTTTAGCTCTTTTTCTACCTTATGAAAACACATAAACTGTATGCACATAAGATGTGCTAATTGTATTGTCTCGATGCAGGTCTTCTCGCTAAAAGGGCCGTAGAAGCCGGATTGACTGTCGATCCGTACATAAAAACATCAGTGTCACCTGGATCCGGAGTTGTTACTTACTATCTCGATGAGAGCGGAGTGATCCCGTACATGTCGAAATTGGGATTTGATATTGTGGGTTATGGCTGTATGACCTGTATCGGAAACAGCGGTCCGCTTCCTGATGTTATAAGTGAAAATATTGAAAAGGTAAACTGCGCTTTTTTAATGTAAACATATGTATCCTTAATTACTTGATTTGGAAAAAGTCTTATCTTCGAAAATATATTATCTCTGACATAGAGTATGTTGTCTTTGATACGTTGATAAAGACATGTTTGTATAACGTACGTATTTACTATTGAATTCCTTTGTATTTATAGTATCATCTTGTTTGTTGCGGAGTTCTATCGGGAAATAGAAATTTCGAAGGTCGGGTGCATCCAAACACTCGAGCGAACTATTTGGCATCTCCTCTTTTGGTGATAGCGTACGCTATCGCTGGCACTGTAGACATAGATTTTGAAAAACAGCCACTAGGTAAGCATTTCTGTTTTCTAGATAATATTTGTGAAATTTAAGAAGGTTATTGACACACACCGGTTTTTTTCTTTTCTTTTGTTTAAGGTCATAAGTCCGACGGTACTCCGGTATATTTGAGAGACATATGGCCAACCAGAGCGGAAATTCAAGCCGTGGAGCAGAAATACGTCATTCCAGCCATGTTTAAAGAAGTGTACAGCAAAATAGAACGAGGCAGCAGCAATTGGGCAAATTTAGTCGCGCCTGAAGGCAAATTATATCCATGGGACGCTACTTCTACATATATTAAACATCCGCCTTTCTTCGAAACTTTGGAAAAGGTCACATTATAGAAATATATTAAAATTCATAATATTGTAAAATAATTAATTAATATATTTCGTTTTCCTCTTCTTTTTTATTGTAAAAAATGAATTTTTTAATAAATTTTGCAGGAGATATCTCAGATAAAGCCGATTACGAATGCGCGAGTGCTCGTGAATCTCGGAGATTCCGTTACGACCGATCATATCAGTCCGGCGGGTAGTATCGCGCGTAACTCGCCAGCGGCGCGATATTTGGCCAGTCGTGGGTAAGTTCATCGTAAAAAAAATTTTGTCCGCGCACGGAAAAATAAAATATTTCACATGAAACGCCTAATTATCCTTTCAATGACAATTGTGATTTTTACAGCCTGACACCGAAAGAATTCAATTCGTACGGTTCGCGTAGAGGAAATGACGATGTGATGGTGCGAGGTACATTTGCGAACATTCGTCTGATGAACAAATTCATTGGCAAACCAGGACCACGTACAATTCACATTCCAACTAAAGAGGAAGTACGTATAATTTAGTTTAGTATGTTTTATAAAACAATTGACACGCATATATCAGACCAGAATCATATTAAAAATTATCAAAAACAAAAAAACAACGAAATTTATAATATGTAGTTTTTAAAATATAAATATTATAAAAGAGATAATTGGTGGAATATTACTTAGATGGACGTATTTGACGCGGCCGAGAAATACAAAAAGGACGGAACACCTCTGATCGCTTTGGTCGGCAAGGAATACGGATCCGGATCTTCCAGGGATTGGGCCGCTAAAGGAACATACATGCTCGGTATTCGAGCGGTCATAGCGGAATCATACGAAAGAATACACAGGTAAGTTCTCTCTCCAAATTGTTGATCACTGTGTATTTCCTAGATAAAATTTGATCATAAATTTTTCTAGAGCACATCTGATACAGATTTTCGAATTACGAGTTTAATTTGAGATATTTGCAACAATCACTTGTGTAATAATTTTATAAATTATTTTTCGTTTGTTTTTCTCGTATATAGGTCCAATCTTATAGGTATGGGCGTCGCCCCGCTGGAGTATCTTCCCGGCGAGAATGCGGAGTCTTTAGGATTAACAGGTTACGAGACCTACGATATAGCGATTCCCGAGAATATTCAACCTGGACAACGAGTTACCGTGACTACCGACGACGGCAAGAAGTTCCAAGTTGTCGCTCGATTCGATACCGAAGTTGATTTGACCTTTTATAAACACGGCGGCATTCTCAATTATATGATCAGAACAATGCTCTGATCGGAAAAAGAAAAAAAATCAATACAAAGCGATTATACTTGAGAAGGCTCTACTTAAAAAGATACTTAATATTGGTTCTGGGATATATACGATTATATTCGAATGCGCATAAGAGATATTGCGACTCGAAAATGCAAAAATGTGCATAAAAGTTTAATATATATTTTATACAGGCGTTAGTAAACGCCAGTTTCTTTCTACCAAAACAATTTTCTTTGACGCGGTATAAATATATACATACACGTACTGCGACAATTAATATAAATTTATTTTGTACTAGTTTTCTCCCTCAAGATGCTTTTATTACATATTGAACATAATTTTGCACAAGTTTACTTGGAAACATTCGTAGTTGGAACGCCTCTCAAAGTTTGGCAAGTCAGGCTGGAACTTCTATCGCGCTTTCTTAAAAATTGGTTTAAAAATTCTTTTATATTTTAAATATCGAATAATCGTTACTCTTATTACATATGCATGGGGAAAGTTATTTTGCTTGTGTGCATGTATCGTGATAATAATAAAACTTGTTGCAGAAATATTATAAATTTATCTTTATTTGTACATTAAAAATAAACTTGCAAAAATTACAGTATCGGAGGAAACTTCGTTTTATAACTAAATACACTTATGTATGAACAATATTGCACTTGTTCATTCTGTTTCTTTATACTGTAACGTGTTTCATAGTTCAAACATCGCTATGGTTATAAGATTGCACTGTAATGTATTACCCGAGTCTGATTCCATAATGGAATTGATTTGTAATCACGTACTGGACATCCATGTTTAGAGAAATCTAATTCGTACAGGAAACGGTCCGTGGCGCAATATAACCATGTGCTATCAAATCGCAGAGAATATATCGGACTATTCATATCAAATTGTTTTGCAAATGGTGCTTGCATAAAATACATCTGGAAATTTCAAACAGACAACTTTGCAGTAGATCTGTAAAAAAAGTACACGTGAATTTATCTCGCTTTTAACTTATCAAACCTGAACGAAGGTAGGCATCCTTTGATCCCATAAAACTGCCTTAGAATGATACTGTGCTCCTGTAATCATCGTATTGTGATGATCGGAAGAAATGCAATATGTCCCCGCATCGGTTGGATCGTGCCATGTGCTCACAAAATCCCTTACTCTAAATAAAAACAGGTTTGTTGACAATCCATAGCCGTAATTGTAAACATGAGCAAGCCTGATAATGAAAACTTGTATATAGTACCTCAAGTCCCATTTTTGTATTTGACGGAAGCCGCAAGTAAGTAAAGTATTGGTATCTTCCCATAAAGTGTCCATTATTTCAGTGTTCTGAGAAGGACCAATTTCCTCTCTTTCAACATCACTAAAATTTCTCTGATAATTGTCACAAATTGCAATTGATAAGATGTGTCATTTATTTACACAATGTTTCTTCATACCTATCATTTATATTATACCTACTGTTCTAGATCAATGTGAAGTATCCTGTCTAACTCTTCGGATACAACACTCAATATTTTTCCTAAAGGATGAATAGCGAGTGACCGTATTCTGCATCCAGGAATCTCTTTTCGGACTATGTTATCATTATTAATTGAATCTATATCTAGGCTGTTTTCTACCTGGAAAGAACACACTTTACATCTTGTATTATTGCATTATGTGCATGATATCTGACTTGATATCTTACTCTTATTATAGTATATTCAGAACCAGCAGCTGAGAAAATAATGTTTGATGTAGTTTCAAGTGCCGAAATTGAATTATTGTAAAGAATCAGTTCTTTCTTTTTTATACATTCATTACATCCGTTGTATCTATTTTTAAATGGTGATTTTGTTTGCCACATTATCCTGCCGTTGCTACAAACAATTTTTTTCATTTTAAAATTACAGATTACGTGAGAGAGAATTGCAAAAAATGATAAATGCAAACAAATATATAGATAATGGCGTGTGACAATAGTTTTCATGAGAACTTTCATTTCTGATGAAACAAATGTATAACTCTAGATAGTAGATTATGTAAACAGATGCACACTTGTTGCCAGTCAAAACGTAATTCTCTCCAGAACATGAATCTCCATATATCGTGTTCATATTTTCCTGGAGAGGTTTGATCAAACGAAAAACCGTTGGTTTTTGTGGTTTAGTGTTTTCTTGTTTTCATGAGAACTTTTATTATTGATGAAATGAATTTTCAAACTAGACAGATATTATGTAAACAGATACACACTTGTGACCAGTCACAATGTAATCTCCCCAAAGAATAAATCTCCATATATCGTGATCATAATTTCCTGGATAAGTTTTATCAAAAGAAAAAGTAGTTTTTTGGTGAGTCTTTTTTTGTCTGTCAAAACCAAAGATCATATTTCCACCACTCCACCAGAGCTTATTGCTTGTTAACTGCAGCCATGGCATCAACTTGTCTCGTTGTCCTCGTAATATACGCTGCTGATAGCCTCCTCGTATCCAATTTTGCGATATGAAATATTTAGAATACGATGGTAAAAGCAGATTGCATCTGAAGAATGGAACATGATTTTTTTAAGGATATATGTTCTTTTTATGAGGAAGAGAGTATATGCTTAAAAAAAATTTGTCTTTTACATATATATGTGTGTGTACAAATTTGTTTTTTATAAATATATGTACAAATATGTCTTAGAAACATGAAAAAGAGACCAAAGATATAATTCAGGCTTAAAATGTTGTGTAAACAAACAACATAGAAATTCACAAAGAATTCCAGTATATACTTTTAAATTTTCACACACAAATTATTAAACAAAAGAATTATATTTATATCAAATTATACCTTTGACGAAACTGTTCCGATACTTGATTCGTGACGAGAAACCTTTTATAGTGTTGTTTCCAGACCACATTGCTGCGTATGATCTGATGAAATCGTTTACACACTTGGTCAAGTTGTGTAAAATCGCACACGTCGCAGTAATCAAAAATGATTACTAATATCTCGGTAGGTAACATGTCCAAACGCAAAGTATTCATTGTTGTTATAATGCACTATATGTTACACTTTTATCGGAAAGATTATATAGTAATAAGAAAGTCTTCTGTTTAAAATCTCTCTCGCATTTATATAATTCTGAACATTCAATCAACACGACGCAGGATTTATTAGATGTTGAGCCGTTGAGGTTGTGTAACCTAAGCAAGAAGATAAGGGCCCTGTTCGGTTATTACTGGCAATACTGAAAAATCTATAGTATACGTGACATGTATCTATAGATTTTCAGTACTGCCAGTCAAAAACGAACGCAGCCAAGATAAAGAGTTCAAGAATAGAAAAAAGTGGGGGATACTTGTGTTGTTTATTCACTCTCGAAGTATCTCGATCTCAAATTGGTCGAGAGTTGAATCGATAAATTTGGATCGAACGTGCTATCTACACTTTTTAGTTTTGCATCGCATAATGTTTTTAAGATATATAAAGACTATCTTTTATTATATGGTAATTATTAAAAAAAGTACAGAAAAACACACATGCGTCACGTTTCTGCTACAACACACTGTTTTTGCGCATCTTCAGGCTTTCTCCACTCGACGTTATTTCGCGTATCTGCAACAAAAAGTAAGTTTTCCATTCTTGCGTAATATTCTCCTAAAATTTTGTGACATACACATTTCAAAGTTACTTATTTTTGTTACCTGGTGTTTTATATTTTAAGTATGAGATATGAAGAATAAGGTACATCAAGGCGGAAAATGTTGCAAGTATTGAAAATATTCTCAGAGTTATGGCGCCACCAACTTTCTTGTACAAAAGACCACCTATTAGACTGCCAACCGCGAACCCTGAAAATGTCGCAGCGTTATTAATAGCAATAATAGATTTTTTTCAAATATAATAAAAAATAATTTTAACAATTAGATTGTTTTTGTTTCTAGTTTTTTTTATATAATTTGACAACAGAAAATTTACCGAAACCGTCGTCCATTCCTGCCACAATTCCTTGAACAGTGGCCGATGTACCGGGTGGTGATACGGCGCTCGCGTATGCCACTATTGTCGTGTAGCAGAGCGCATATGTCGGACCTTGCATAAAAAATTCTATCGGAAGCACCCACCATGGCGTCGGCGCCAAAGATATTAATCCCAGCCGCAGCGCGTAGCACGCGAAACAGAATGTGAAAGTATAACCGTATCCAAATTTTTTCAATATTTTGCCTGCAAAAAGAGAGTGAGACAAATTCGTGAGCACGTCACGAAAAAATTCCAGGTGCAATACAATGGCTTTGTATATGTAGTGAATCATGTAGCGAAATATATCTGATTTCTCGTACCGGATAAAGAGAAGAATATGATTTCGCCACCAAGAGTCTCTGCGGCCACTATTAGACCTTCTATTAATTTAATCTCTCCTATATAACCGGTCGCCATAGCGAGATCTTCCAGATACCTGAAGCGCAAAATAAAAAAATAGTACAATAAATATATTAGTCACATTGTACAACGGCTTAAATTTCTTTATATCCTGTCAAAATGATCGCAAACGAAAAGATGTCGAAAAGAAAAAAGATTACCAAAACAAAAAGTAAATTATGAAACTATCAAAGATGCCGGCGAGAGTGGCGAAACATAGAAATATGACGATAGGCTTTAATTTCAAAAGCGCCCATACATTTTCCACTATGCTTGTCGATCGCGACATTAGCGGCAGCTGTAAACGAAGGTAAATTAATAAATAATGATAAGAGAGACGTAAGAAATAGATTATTCTTCCGTCGCTGTTTCTTTTTGCAATGCAATCACCTCGAGTTTTCTACAGCAAACCAAATCGAAACAAGTAAATACGAGCACAAGAAGAAACGCCGGTGTGTAACTCTTGTAGATCGCCCCTTGCGACCACAAATCTACCGTATAACCGGCTAAAAACGCCGTAATACCAAAACCGATTGTGCCCCACACTCGCTGCCTGCCGTAGCTCATTTGTCCGCTTTCGCCTAAAAAAAAGTTACATATTAATTACAAATTTGTTTTATATGTAATTATTATTTTCATGTGTTATTTATCGGCAAATATTTGATCACACATGTAATTGCGTATGTTTTTGTATTTTTTCTGTCTTATAGTTTTGTCTCTGCAATATATAAAATTTCTTACCCAAGACGTCGAAGCAAATTGCGTCACTTATGCAATTGGAAACATTGAAACCGATATTACCGAGAGACATCAGAAGAACGAAACCCCAGAAAGTAACAGACGTGTACAGACAATGGTTGTCGTCAAAATTGTCACAAGTAACGTTGCAATTGGTGTTATTCGACACGTTTTCTCGATGCACTAACGTTTCGTTGATATTTAAGAAACATATGGTATCGGGCGAGATGCTCGCTTCTCCTTTAGCTGTATAAAAAGACATCCGCGTGGAAAAATTCGCATTTTCGCATATCCAGTGACACGTGGTGTTTTTCATTCCGCTGCACGATGTCATTGCTGAAGTATGCTTTGAAAATAAACAAATGTTATTATTTATGTAGATATCAAATTAATAATGTCTGTATTGAAACAAAATGCAATAAAACCAGAAATATTAAAGATTTAATGTATATTAAAAAAAAAAAAAAAAAAAACAGAACTCACATAGTCCGTATTGCAAGACAACAAAGACGCGAAGGTAACATTTTGAAAATTATGATCCGGCAGTAACGGGCCAGGTAATTCCGGTAAAAAGTACATGAAGACGTAGCAACTGCTCGTTACGGCGAGCAATGCCATGAAGATCAATTTTCGCCACGCGCGAAAGTAATCCACAACAAAGCCAAATGCTGGTTTTGCGATCAAAAATAAAATAGGCAGAATCGCGGTGATGCTGCCCATAATCAGTGGCGAAACACCCAGCTGTTTGCCGTAAACCGGCAGAAATGGCAAAATAGGACCCATAGCTAAAACACGGAACATACATGCATTTATATATATATATATATTTCTTTAAGCAAAAACAACATACAATTTCAGATAACTATTCTTGCAAAAAAAGAAAAGATCTACATTGCGACTTACGATATAATTTACCTGCCATAAAGAAGAAGTAATGCGCCTTTACAGGCAGCTGCTTGTAATTGATTTTCATGATTTATACTCGGATGAAGATACCAAGCTAATGTGTCAAACAAATGTTTCTCTCTCTACGTTTTATCGTGTAGAGATGTCGAAAGTTAGATACATTGTTAGATTGGCGTCGTGCTATAAATTAATCACATTAATCAGATGCAAAAGTAGGATTACTCGAAGAGAGAGGCATACAAAGAAGTGTGACTTGCCTCTTGCTTTTTTGTAAATATATATTAATAATTATGTAATTGCAATCATCATTTGATCGAGAGAAATATTTTATTAAAATATTGCACGCGCTTTCGAAGACTGACTTGTGCATTGAAATACGACTTCATGTTTATGCGATTCACGCTAATTCAGTTAATTAAAAAACACTCCGACGACTCAGATCTGCAATGCCGAACGCAGTTGCAGTCGGGTCTCTTATATTTAAAATCTTTTTTAAGTTCATCTTAAAGGATACTGGAAAAA
This sequence comes from Pseudomyrmex gracilis, assembly GCF_002006095.1. Classification (NCBI taxonomy): domain Eukaryota; kingdom Metazoa; phylum Arthropoda; class Insecta; order Hymenoptera; family Formicidae; genus Pseudomyrmex; species Pseudomyrmex gracilis. The sequence goes on from NW_018020611.1 coordinate 1,073,229, forward strand.
ACCGGTATTTTATTGACTAGAAAGAGCATCTGAAGATAATTTTAAAATATCTCACACACACATGTAAGATCCGACTCTGTGATATAATACTCGATATTCAGAACATATCGAAATATCTCGTTCGAAATGAACTTTGATCGATTCCAAAATGGCGCCGCGCGCTGGTTGCGATCAGCTGTGCGCTTGTCACAACAAATGAGATGCGTTTCAACAATCGCAACTTCGGCGAGCCTCTCGCAATTATCCACTATCGCGATTATCGTAATCACGTTGTGTCTACAGGTTCGATCATACCTGAACTAGGCAGCGAAGTCTTCGTCCGTTCGATACGCGTGATGTTCAAACCGTTTCCACGTTCAGCGCGAACTACCGCCTTTCGACAACAGTTTCTCGATCGCACATGATTCTCGGCCGTCCGATAGGCCGCATATTAAGTACCGAGTGTGGAAATTATATCCGCGAGATAAATACAAAGTACCGTTTATAAGATTCGTTCGCTTCGGACACTTCGCCTGCACTTTCTACACTTGAAACGAATTGTATGTGTTTGCCGAAGAGACAAAGAGAGAGAAAAGGAAAGAGAGAGATAAAAAAAAAGTTTCTAAAATAAGTCAAATAAGATACAGCGACACAAAGTGTCGCTCTGAATGTATGTATCTAAAGCTACGCATCGAGAGAGATATTTTTTCGAGCGATGACGATGCGACGATGTATGCGTATGCGACAATCGAGATCGTACGTATATATCAATCTTGCGGAGTTCAATTGCGTGGCTTGTTGCGCGGCGGGATAATTTTCGAAGACTGGTTTCGAGAGTCGAATGGTTATCATGCGAGCATGATCGTTATATAAAGTTTTTCTCGTTATCTTGATAAACGAAGCCTACAATGAGCTCTTCGATGATATGTTCGCATTCCGTACTTCGTATCGATAAACGGAGTTTATCGCGAAAGTTTGATAATGCGACAAATATGCACGTGTGTGTACACGTTGAATTTTATCACTACCGTTTACGACGTAATACTAGGAAATACATATTCTATGCTTGTGTGAGAGGAGTAGCATTTTGTACAGCAAATGTTTTCGATGAAGACACGAGAGATAACGATGCAATAAGATGAGTATTATGAAGATAATAATTTTTTTTACGAGACGTATCTTTCGAGCGATAATATCCGTGCGATAATACATTGCGCGCGCAATGAGATTCCCGTTGGTTATCAGAGCGCATAATTAATTAATGACTAATTTTATAATTTGTTTCACGATCAGCTGATTTATCGCGTTATGTCAAGCGATTTACCAATTTAAGTGTCTTGTTCAATTAGCGACATGTGGAAAATCCCTAAGCAAAGATGAAACTTTTTCTCTTTATCACATTTCAGTTCTTCTATATATACGTAATATTCTGTTATACATATATCTTGCTTGTTTACTTTGAAGGTCTTTGAAGATCACGCCGTACGCGCGGCAAGAAGACCCAATTTACAGTGAATATATTTATATCATTTTTACGCAATTACTCCGCCGAAAAACACTTTCAGCTAATTCCTTGTTCCTTTCCTTAAATAACTTGTGTACGGTTGAAAATTCCGAGTAAAAAAATGTTTCTAAGTAATTCTTATTAATATGAAAACTTGCTGTATTTCTTCTGTATGTTATATCCATATATGTAATACTAATATATCGCTAGTAGAGTGCCGACCTCAGACATTACGACGCAGACAATATAGTAGTCTCTCCTTTGAAACTTGGCACGACAGTTATAGGAAAGTTATGATAAAAACTGTATTTTTTCGTTTTCTCAAAAGAATTGAGTAAAACAGTTTTTATCGGAGGTGGTGCCGGCGGAAAAAATTTGTTTCTTCGTCTTTGGAATTAATTTTTTATCATAAATCGACTATAACGTGGAAGATTATAGTTTATACTTAATTCCTGCCAAGTAGATCTGAGTAAATATAAAATAAATCTAAGAATAAATAAAAGTGTAAATTTATATAGATCTATTTATATCTATTTAGATCTGCTTTATAGTTAGATTTAATTTTGATTTAATTAAATTTATTTTTTCATTGTTTATTAAGCTAAGTTTTTTCTCTGATTTATTATACACAATCGCTTTCGCTTATGATTCATATGTAATGCATCATCACATGCATTGCAGACGATCGAAGTTAATCATCTGAAGCGATAATTTATCATCTGGACGTAAATGAAATACCATACGCTTCAGCGATACGATAATAGAGAGTGTTCGACATACGATGATCACGACTATTTCGTATACATATCGTTTACAATAAATTTAGAAAAATATTTTTCTACAAAGGCAAAAGATGTATCAATTTTTTAAATATTAATTTTTACCATTTTTCTCAATTTTTAGGAAAGAAACTGCAGTTCCAGAAAAAATAAATCTGCAAATTTTTGTAAGTCGCTAAAACGCCGCAAACAAACAACATTATCTTCACACGAATTGCGTCAGTATTTATACGTTTCTATATACGCACACACATACGCGATCTTATATACTATATTATATTACGCACAAATCTCGTCTGGTGTCTCTCTGCATCTCTCTCCCACCCGATCTCATGATTTCAACTCCTTGACACACTGGACTTTTAGCCGGATCTGAGTCTGGTATAGTCAGCTGTGCGAATCAAATCGCCGTCGTCGCCGACAGTCAGTCAGACGCTTATTCTCGAACGATTCGTCGTGCAAATACCGCGACACTTGCCTTGGAACTTCCACAAGTCTCAAGTTCAATGCAAGCGTGTCACGAACGAATTCGTTTTACGTTGCGTTGAATATTTCAAATCGTGTGAGTTTTTCAAGTTGAACACGTGACGAACTGGAGCAGGGAGACGCGCGTTTGTGTTTACTTCCCACCACGTGGAGAAGACGAGATTTTCGATGTAAAAAGGTAAATGACGAAACAAACGAGAAACGATTCTTTGGGATATCTTCGATCATTTAAAATAAACGGAGCACCACTTGGCAGAGAGGCTTGTACTTTCTAATTAAATTACGAACGTTCGTACAACATCGTAATTATAAAGTTTTATAATTACACACACATATAATTATGTATTATTAAATACACCGGGAAATATATTAAACAGAATGTATGTAAAAACTATGTTCAAAAATTCGGGGAAAACAACTCGTGCGGGAAAAGATTTTGATACGGATCTTCTTCAGGTTCTTGGACTCGTTTAGGCGGAAAAGAGATATTTCTTGAGATATATAACAAGTTTCTCAAGGTCGAAAGCGAAAGTATGCTATTAACCGGTCGTATTTTGAACAGGATGCATTTACGTGTTACGTCACATAGAAAACGAGAAGCATGCATTGTTCTTCTCCTTGTTTTAAATGGATTGGAAACGTTGAAATGTTTGTTTTTCTTGAGCTATAATTGCTTCAATAGTATTCTTGCAGCTTTTACACAGCAAAGCAACACATGATACAGTCGTCAAGTGTTTTTTCGATATTTGTTGTACTTGTTGTCTTTGAAAGAGGACGCGGCAATGTTTTGAACTGAAAGCCGTTAAAGTTTAAATTATATATTTTGAAGAGCCATGATACAGCAAAATATATCGCATTTAGTATAAGATTTAGAATTACGTAAAACTTTATCTTTTCCGTCTTTGTATAAGACAGCTGTGAGAAACGACTCATTGTAATTATTTTCAATTATACTATTATACCAACGCGCGGCATTTTTGTTACATTGCGCGGGCAGAAAAACTCGATATGATAAGCGTATCGACGCGTAAAAACATGATATTACATATATCTTTTTGCGGTGGCAATCTCAATAACAAATACACATAAAGTGTGACTTCATTAATTTAGATTTTTTTAGAGAATTCTGTACAGTAAGAATTTTCTGTTCGCAAAAAAGGAGCAGCTCCAGAACGGAAAGGACGAATATGGATTTTCTCTTCATGTTTTGTTGGCTCATCTTCACGTTTATCGTTTCCGTAGAAAGTTATAGAGACAACAATGTTTCTGATAACCCTTCCAAGTGTAAGTAAAACTAAACTTTAAAAGAAAAAACTTTTTTCGTCATTTAGTTTTGATTAAACGAAGAAAATGACGATTGACAATGAACTGGTCGAGGAAGTTGTATCACGGAAAAAGAATCTCAATTCCGTCATTAATTATGCTTAAACTATTAAAGTGCTAAGTAGCAAATTGCAACACGCGAGTTATGAGACACAGTCGGGAAGTTATTATCTTGACGATCATCGACTAGAATATTCTTTCTCGGAAGCATGCCGAATTTTTGAGAATTATAAAAATTATTATTAATACGTTACAAATGTTATTTAATTTGCTGCTTGAAAAATATGGCGCGATGTTTCCTTTGTTTAAAATTCGAAAAAATAACAGCTAAGTCCTGAAATGTTTCAGTAACGATGTGTGTGGTTGAAAGCAAACATACTGCGAAGAAAATTCGTTTGCTTTGTTCGAAACTAGCTGCGCAGCATAGTATAATAGCATGTTCCGTGGGAACCGATAGGCAAGTATTGTCGTGCATAATCGAATTTGCTGTGAATTTGATTTCCGCATAGAACTTTTCTTATAAAAATTCATTGCATTAATTTTAAATCATTTTTTACATGTAAAAGTTCTTTTTCGAGAAGGTCATCTCTCTTTTTTCATTGTTTAGCTAAAGCATGTGCGATATGACAGCAGTATACAAGTCTCTGTACAACATACAACTTTAATACACGTTGACACACATAAACATTATCTGTTTTTGATAAGTTTTTGTTTATCTTTCTTTCTTTTTTTTTTCTTTCTTTACGTAGAGATGAGACCTTCTCGAAAAGATCAATTTGACTATTGACAAAGAATAAATAAAAAAATTCATGCTACAGGTTTGATTGTATACGTCAAGTAACTGAGGGCAACGCACATCTAACCGTAGTAGAACCGGAAGATCTCTTAGCGATAAGAAACTACAACTTGTTCGATGTTCTAGTCACAAATGAGTTAAGACTCTTAAAAAATGGTAATTAATATTAAATTGAGCGCGAAAGACACGCAGTACTAATTTACTTATCCTTTTAGCGAAAATGTGTGACTACAATCTCCAAGTGATGAGATCGTGACTATATCAAATGTTTTCTTTTCTGTTTTTCAGAAGAGCGACGTTTTGCAGTAGTGGTCATAGCGCATAAAAGCGTGCAACGCGCATCAGACATCGAAGGCAAACGATTGTGTCATCCTGGCATCGCCACAGTCAATGATTGGACCAAACCTTTGTCGATGGTTGGTGTGTTCTTCTTTTTTTTTTAACTAGCACGCTTCTTAGAACGAAATTTACTCGATTATTTTGCGTTTCAGTATTTCGAGAACATGTTAATCAGCAAAGAGTGCAGATCTAATGTCACGCTGCTCGAAAACAGATTGCACGCTCTGTCCAACTACGTCGAGATAGGTTGCGTCGCTGGTCCGTGGTCATCAGACAAAACTTACGACTTTTACTTGAGTGCGTATTCAATTAAAAAAATAAAAGTTTTAAGTGCACAGTTGTGACACATTTTTATATAAATTTAAGTAATTTATATGAATATTTATATCAATATTTGCAAACTTTGTACCTTTGCAACTTACTTTTTTTTATTGTATCTCGTGAACTGTTTGTTTGTGATTTGGAAATGATTGAAAATTCTTTCATTGCCGTTTGCAGAAGCAACATACAAGAATCTCTGCGACGCGTGTAATAATCCGGCCGGTTGTTACATGACCGACAAATATTACGGACGACAGGGCGCTTTATTGTGTCTCACTGATAACGTGGGCGATGTCGTCTGGGCCAGACTAGATGACGCAAAGGTGCATTTCAAGGTAACCGACAGGTCAGCTTCTTAATTTGACTCGACTACGTACATGTATCACAGAAAGAACTAATTTCGTTCGTCGATCTAAACAAATCTTATTGCGCGATTGTCAATATACAATTGCAATTATATTGAAATTAGATATTAAGGTTGCTACAAAAGTGGATTTATTACTCTTGATATGATAGTATTTTTTTTCTCATTCTTCTTTTTCTTGTTCATTCGCATTTCAATGTCTTTACTGCAGGCCGAGTCAGTTCGTAGATCAGATTATAAGTTTCTGTGCCAAGACGGTACCACGAAACCGCTCGACTTTAACCAAATCTGCTCGTGGATATCGAAACCATGGCCGGTTGTCATAGCTAAAAAGTAAGGATTTACGTTGCTTTTTATCTTGTGTATAGATATGCACTATTAAAAACCAATGATCAAGCGTCTTTTTTTCTTGTTAGAACGGTTGCCGAGAATGTCGCTAACACAATGAATCACATTGTAGACGCGACGAATCGTAGTATCCCCTGGGTGCAGAGTGTGTTGCAGTTGCTAGAAGACTATTACATCGAGTCAGACTCACTGCCCGAGATAATTACAATTGCCGATTATTTAGATCGATGTAATATGGGATGTCTATAGAAAAGTGTTTAGGAAAATTGTAGGAAAAAAAAAGTTTTAACAGTTTCTTTGTTTTCTCTTTCTCTTCGATCGTAGTCCCGAATTTCCTGAGCGCTTATTTTCGATCGGATTGTCAACCTTCTAGAGGGATAGTATGGTGTGTATCATCTGCTCTCGAGAAGCGTAAATGCGACTGGATGAAAGCGGCCGCCGCTGCATACGGGGTGGAACCGACGATCGAATGCGTTCTGATGAGCAGAACAATGTGCATGGAGGCCACGCAAATTGCAGAAGTAGACATCTTCATGGTGCGGCCCGAGGAGCTCCTTCAGGCTAGAAAGTAAGCGAATGTCGCAGACAAAGAAGAAAAATGTTTCTTCTAGGAGTTTTTAGATTAACTTTTCTTGCAGAATGAATCTCAAACCTATCATCTCCGCGACGACGAACACGAAGAACGGTATGAACAGAATCGTGGCAATAGTCAAGGAGAATTCCAAGTTTAAGACTATATTGGATCTTAAAGGCGCGAAAGCGGTCTTCACAGGCTACAGGAGTGTTGGTATGAGTTTAATATTTTATAACTGTACTTATTATACAAGTTTTTTATACTTTAATATTTTATTTAATATTTTAAAATTCTTTATATGTATGTAATATATTTTATGCGTCTCTCTAATCTGTTTGCATTATCGATCTCTCGTCAGACTGGAACATTTTCGTGATGTATATGAAGAACAATTTTAACGAAAGTTGGGACTGTTCGGACGCGGTGGCTGTTTCGAAATTTTTCAGTCAAGTCTGCGTCCTCGGTGCAAGAATTTCAAATCTTCCAAACAACTTGTACTCCTTGTGCAATTCCGGTGAGATATACAAAATTACGATTAAGTATGTGATGTTCGTAAACGAGTATCAACTAAGTTTGTAAAGATACAAATATGTACAATACAAACGTGTGTACATCTCAGACTAACTAAGTTATTGTAATCGCGTCTAAAAATAATCGAGACTTATTTTCTTCGCGTGTTTAGCAATGCCCACGGCCAGCGATTTGACCGCCTTTACTTACTTGACTTCTGATGTTGTCGACGTTGCTTTCGTCAATCTAAAAGTCATAGAAAATCACACGCAAGCCGGTGAGTAAAGTATTTTAATCATTTTCAGCTTATTGGTTTTGTATTATTTGTACGCGTGTGCAACGTCTTCGAATTTGTAGGTGACTTTTATCACGACAAGTTTGATTATACGATCGTGAACCGAATGCCGAAGTACAGAACATTAGGCCTGACCGTGGCGGACACTTTGAAACAAAATACTCCGTATCTGCTTGCGTGGTCGTCACTCGGCTCGGTACAAACTTCTTCTTTTTTTTTTTTTTTGACCGTAACTTGAGATAAAAAGATACTTTTGACGAGCACAAAGAAACTTGGATTTTTTTATTCTCACAGATAGTAACGTATGAAAATATCACGAGTACAAGACACTTGGAGATCTACGCGATGCTGACCGAAATGGACAAGCTGTTCGGAGAAAACTTCAACGGAATAACACCCGCATTCTCGATGTATGGGCCATTCGACAATAAGAGCGGCGTTATCTTTCCCGTAAGTTAAACGAGTATAAGTCTCTAATAGAAAAGTATTACGTACATTAATTTTAAGATTTTTAACAATACTTAAAAAAATATCATATAAGACCCGCGACAAAATAAAATTCAAGAATTGTTTCACCAAAATGAAAAGAACGGGTTTTAAAGAACAAGTAAAGTGAAAAGTGTTTATTTTGACATTCTGTGCACACATTCAAACTAGTTAGATGCGTCTTCGTCGCACACGCAATCCAGTGGTCGCTCGACAACGTCGACCTTTTCCAAGAACTTCTCGTGTCTCGCGCATCCGTAGTGGACGTAACCTTTGTCGCAATACGCCCACGGAAAATGCGGACACCTGAAAGACACCGACGGCACCCCGTTGGCGGTCAGCGCGATCGCTCCTATGTCGGTCGTTCCGGTTTCTATCTCGAAACTCTTGAACACCGCAGAAAGCACTTGGTCAGACGATGCTGATTTCCGCTGTGACTGTAATCGTCGCAAGATTTGATTAGCCGGGGCATATTTGTAAATAGCTTTGTCGCAACCCGAGACGGACACAGCTCCAGCCTCGTTAACGTAAATTCCACAGCCGATTGTTGTGCCGGTCGCGCTCACGTTTCCGTACAGCTTTCCCGATTCGCCGGCCGTGGAAGTTCCAGCGGCGAGATGTTTCTTCCGGTCATACGCCACTGCTCCAACCGCGCCAACCTGGGATAGAGCGTTTCTTTATTCTTTTTCGAATCTCACAACTGTTTATCACAAATAAAAGTATCTCTCCGCAAAATCATTTGACTTTGCAGATTACTCTGTGTATTAATTTTGAAATAATTTAATAGTTTATTTCAAAATTAATATTGACACAGACAGTGCGTTGTGTCTTATTTGATTGTTATAACATTTTTCTGTGTTAAATACCTGTATAAAATTAAAGTCCAGTTCGAAAGATTCCATCAACTTTGTGAAGGAGATCACTTCCAAGAGACTTTGTATTTCCTCGTATCGTTTCATTTTTTTGTTTCTTTCGATCGCGCATCCTGGAACACAATCCTTTTTGGATCGTTCGTTCTCGTCTCGCAGAGGCTCTTCCATTTTTCTCGCTTCTTGTTATTAAAATTGTAATTGTAATATCTTTTTCAAATAGCTCCGCGATTTTTAGTTCTCTATTTTTACCGTCATCCTCCTCTTCATGTAACGACGTCTGCGACTCGGACGTTACTATCAGCTGATCGGACGACAAATTGGGCATCCCCGACTCCAAGGCGAGTTTTTGCGCTCCGGTTTCGACTATCAGCACGTGTTCCGTATCTTGCAAAATTTTTTTGGCTACAAGTATTTTAGATTGTTTTTGAATTTTTTGAGCGGATCATCAGACAGATAAATATATTTATCGCAGTACAGGTTGCGCGAAGACTTGTGATATGCACAGTAAACCTAACGTTATGGGATGCGATATGTTTCGAACGGCGCCCACGCAACCCGCGCGAAAGTCGTCCGTCATGATCGCAGCATCCATCACGACCTCCCCGTTAGCGTCTAAAGAGCCTCCGAACGCGCAATTGAAGTACTTCTTCCTTTCCAAGTGACGAATCGCGCGCTCGACCGCATCCAGCGAAGAACGTCCTTTAATTAGATCACAATACGCCGCCACGGCAGCTTTCTTCACCTACAATTTTTTGTCTGTCGTATTTTTCATTCTTTCATTCAGTAAGAACGATCGTATTGTTCTTAAACTAGTGGTAACCTCCTCGAGCATAAACTTCCGCGCATATCTGGGAATTTTGCCGGCACCTCCGTGAACAATTACTACCGGATCTGCCCGCAGTGGCTTTTTTTTCTCCGTGGCATCGATTTTCGCCAAGATCTCAGCGATCCAGGCACAATAATCGCACATTATGTCACTAACTCGGTGCTTTTAAAGTTTTGCAAATTTCATCTTGCTCCTTAGCCTTAAAGGTTTTTTAAAAAGTATATCTTTTGAAACGCGCGCACGCGTCTATCGAATAAGAATCAAGCAAACGAGAAACCAGAAAATTTTTGTACGCGATACAAAAACGTATTTTTATACATGTCACTTGAAAAATTAAAACTGACGCGATGTTATTTTATTTCTGACGATAAAACGTACTAAACAGAACAAATTGATGATAGACACGCTCAAAATATTGACAAATTTTGTATCTTTGCAGGAGGACACACGCTACTTGGAGTTAAAAACTTATCAAATGATAAAATCTTTCAGCTACGACACAATAGTAGAGAATATTGTGAAACAGCAGTATTATTGCAACTCAGGAAGTACAAATATATTCTATTTCTTAGTTATTTGTCTCTGTATGATGATAGTTGAATTAATTTAGAGATTAATCCAACATGTGTCGAACCGCCCGTTCGGTAGACATACACACAGTATAAATATATATTATATATACATATATTATATATATGTATATATGAGAGATGTGTTTGGTTTAAAACATATATAGATAAGTATATATACTTATACCGTGAAATCTATTGATAAAATAGTATAAGAAATAGCGAAATAAAATAATTATTCCGCGTGATATCATGTAATACAAAAAAAAAAAAAAAAAAAACTAGTATCTACGATACAATTAAGGACGCAAAACAATATTTTGCATTTTGTTAGATTGATGAAGATTAGTTACTAATTAAGAAACTCTTCTTCGCACACGACAAATCGTGATATTAAATCAGTTAGGCTGTATATGTATATTTATTGTACAAATTCTTATTCTGCATTTATCGTTTCTTCTATTTGTATTACGATAAATTTTATACAATACGTTATATAAATATATACATATAAATGTGTTTAGAAAAACTATTTTATATGTATATTTCTATATTAATGGACGGTATTTTATTTTTTTTCTGACGGACGGAATTGCGATAGAAAGATAAGAACAAGTGCGCACAAAATTACACTGTTGTAAAAGTAGGTATACAAAAATTGCAACGTCTTGAACGTATACACTCTCGAAAACTTCAATAATTATTTGATATGTTCAAAAGCGATTTCTGTTAGATGTTTTTTCTTACTAATTTTATAAAATTGCAGCTTCGAGATACAAGAGGATTGTTTCTCGTCTCAATTACAAATATCACTTGAATATACGAAATAGTTTCAATTCATGTTAAAACTACTTATCTAAAAAAACTACTTATCTAAGTTATCTACATTGCACGTGCATGTGTATATTGGAAGTATAAAAGTGAGTCTCTCTCTCCAATTCTCTCCTGATCATTAATATGTATAAATACTAGACAGCGAATTTTATATTTAATATTCTATTCTCGCTCTCAGAATGCCTCTAAACTTCTGTTTTCGTCAATCTGCTTTTTTAATTCTCGCTTATGAAACTGAAACGTATCGCAAAAATATACTCAGCTCTTGTAAAAATTCTTCTTTTTTTGTGTAATAGAAATCTTTCTTCAATTTGTGTATCACTACGTCACCAGATTCCGCTCCAAGAGCCTGACAAAAACAACATATTGAAGTTACGAATTCACATTTCTCTCTTTTGAGCAAATCCGTCTATAATCTGTCTAGTTTTCTGAACTCACCAGATATTGATTTGTCATGTCCTTGTCCATTATGCACGGAGATAGTTGCATACTATTTATTTTCCCCCATTTTTGCATAGACACCGTATACAGGGGACTGATATCACTCTTACTTAAGTCCCATATGTGAATCCTATTGAATATTTTGTTTATTTCTTATATCTTTACTGATATGTGTACAATTTAGTTCACATATTTTTTTTAGACTATCTCACCGAGAACTGTCATCCAGAGTAAATATCGTCAGCGGCTTTGTTTTTGACCATTTTAGAACTTTAATCCTCTCTGTGAATTGTTCGTTTTTCAGCTGCACGATTGGTCTTTGAATATTCAAATGATGAAGCCTAATCGTTCCGTCGTCACAGCCGACCTAAGTGACGTGAAAAATAAAATCAATGAGAATAAAAAGCAATGAGATTTCGACAATAGATTACAAAAGATAGAAATCATTTATACCCAGAAGAAGGATTGACCGAAAGGACAAACGTCGATGCAAGTAGAATTGCCGCACTCACCTATAATATTTAATACAATTGACATAAACTATATATACATAAGTTTCATATATTATAATGATGAATGTTCAAAACAACATCAAAACAATAATGAAACTATGACTCACTTATCTTAGCTGGTTTGTACGTTAATGGATTAGTTCTGTTGCCGATACAAGTAGCATGCAAAACATCGGTGCTGTTAGTCGCGACATAAATGTTATTCGTGTTTGCGCTGTCTACATGCATATCGACAAAGTTCGTTCTAGAAGAAAGTCAGACAATTAGATTTCGGCGAACGTAATACTGAGACGAATTAGAGAATATCGAAATTTACATTTCTGTGTCTTTTTGCGTTAATAACGCTTTCTGATTCTTCACAAGTCTTATGTCACCCCAATGAGAGAGTCCCAAGTCGTCAATGTTTATGCCCATTCTATGCACGACACTCCACGTTATGAGACAGCCGTTCTCATCTAAGCTACATATCTGTTAAATTCGGCGTAAGCGAGTATTAGTAGAGCTACATTTTAACGTAGAAAATGTTTCAATAAGTTGTGACGGTAACCTGGATAGGCACGAACTTGTTGCTTCCGTTTTTAACAGAAGCAGTCTCGATCTTGGACAACACACGTATCGCAATAACTTGGGACGTATGCGCATCCGCTTCTGTGTTCGCTGTTGTCGTGTAAGTAGGCATTCTTATCACCCAATCTAACTCGTTGGCCTTGTCCGTGACTCTCTGATGCCACATCGCGTCCTCTTTCAAGTTCCAAAGACTCAGCGATCTATTTTTTAAATTAATGATGGTCTTTAAATCCTCAAATGTTTTTACATTTTTTAACGAATTGAGATCTTTTTAATCTTTCAACAAAAAAAACGTGAAAAAAAACATTGAAAGAGAACTCAAACTTACGTACCCATCCTCGAGTCCGGCGAATATCACGTTGCAATTTGTTAAATGAAAACAACAGGCAGTAATGGGACTCTGTGAATAGAACAGTTTCTTCGGCATCGACGGCTCCGAAATGTTCCAAACACATCCGATGCAACAGTCGGTGATGTAATCTTGCCTGCTCACGGTTTCTATCTCCTGTTTAAAAATATTTTATCTATATATAACTAATAAATAATTTATACAATTATATATAATACATATAGTTATAAATATATGTTATATAAACTATATATTAATTATATATACAATACAAATTATTTATATTGGAATATATACAAATTACAAATATATTATATATAATGATATATATATGTATTTTATCGTTTTGACGACGAGTAAGTAGCCATTTATACCTCTTCTACAGGAGCGTGAACAGTGAGCAGAACTTTGTTTAAAGCGTTCGAATAGTGTACGATCTTAACCGACCTAGCAGCTAAGAAAGTTACTGAATCTACGGAGAGCTTCACGAAACCATTGCTGAACAATAATTTGTCCACGTCGCTTTTAAAAACGGTACCGCCGTGTTTTCTTTCTTCTAACAACGATAACAGGACCGTGCCCGCGCGGTTTAGAAAGTCATTCAATCGCACGACATCGTACGACGGTCGTAACGCAAAGTTTATATCATCCGTCTCGTCCAAGTCGTTTCCGACGCCAATTTGTTCCTACATATAAAGTTTTACGAAATTTAAAAAGACGACGACATATATTCTTTTCTCTCAAAAGTCAAAGTATTGCATCTTAAAACTATCAGTAAAACTTATATTACCATCTTGAACAAGTTTATGTCTCGTTTATCACGCAGTTCTTTTCTACAAGTTACGGGGAACTGCGTCCACTTGTTCCTGTGAAGGATCTCGTCTGTCTGAATCTCGATATCCGTATTATCGTCGCCAGTTTGAGTGAAGACCTGTGTGTGAAACGCGACGCGTAACAATCGACTTTGCACTTTTACAAGACAGAACGCATATGCATTGTTACTTACTTGCTGAGCATTAAGCTTTCCGTAATTCCTTATAAATTCGTCGTAAGGAATGGGACTGCATTCCAAGATCGACCATTCCATAAAATCTAACTTTATCATTTCCAAGAGTTCTTCGCCTCTGCTTCGAGACTTTCTCGAATTCTGCAAAAAGACAATATGGAACAATTTTGAGACTAACTTATTACATTTAATATATGACTTTTCTTATATATTAATAACAATAGTAAATATTACCTTTTCACGTCGATTCTCTCTCGCTTTACGAAAATCAATGAACGGTATTTGCGATAACGGCGGAGATTTCGTAAAGTCTCCCGAGCGACTGTCCTCGAAACCCTCATCGGTGGACGACGGCAGAGACTTGGTTTCCACAAGTCTGTCGTCGCTGCTTCAATAGATGCGTAAAACATTAATAAAAAAATTAAACTTCTTTTATTATTATTTTTTAGACAAACAAATGTTTCATTTCAGAAAAAAGCACACGTAGAAAACAATCAAACAATCACAAGGGTGCAAATAATACAAAATGTGTGAATGTGTTTTTTATTTATTTTTCTTGATATTTGATTTTAGTTATCACGAACCTAAACGGTTTGCCAATCGGCTCTCTTAATTCGGGCAACGGCGGCGTGTTGGACTGATTTACAAACATTGATTCTACACGCGCCGCCCGTTTTCTCGCTTCCGCGAGATCGTAATGCCCCGAGTCGAGCATGCGTTCCTCCTCGGCTTTCGCATGTTCAGTGTTGTTCATTGCGCTTCTCTGTGTGTTAAAAAGTATCTTTTTAATACTATGCATCTCTTTTTTCATACGTGATTCATGTTAAATAGACAATAATACTTTTTCTCGACTGTATAGTTCAATAGGTTCCAAATGGGGACTGCTTCCGCCGCTGTCTGTCTTTTCGCTGATCGCGGAAGTCTCGCTGTCGGTGCATTCTTGAAAATCCGACTCGTAATCCTAAAAACAAAAAAAAATAAAATAAAATAACAAGATCTCGTATTCTGATTTTCAAAGTTTTGCTCTTGAATATAATTGAAAAATAGTCTTTTTAGTGCCTTAGGGTCGGTTTGCGTTGCTTATACTTTTTGCGATTTTTAAACAAAAGGTTCGTACTTTGATAAGAAGAAGAAAACAAAATAAGGTCCAAAAAAGTGTAAACAACGCAAGCGAACCTTTTGAGTTTTTCTTCTCGTGTTTTTTACCTCAAAATCATCTTCATAATCGTATTCCTTGTCCGAGTCCGACTGCGCATTATCGGAACGCTTATCCGTTGCGACATTCTTCTTCTGCGTCACTTTATTCATAGCATCCGGCCTTTTTATGGCGCTATGCAGCATTTTTATCTCGCTAGGACTCAACGTTCGAGATTTCCTACGTTCTCTGGACGGCATTCGCCACTTGCTTTGATTCGCTACAGACGAATCTTGCAATTTCTCTTTGCTTCTCGATATCCGTTGAACAGTCTTCTCGTTGGACTTAACGCTAAGCTTGTTCGCGGTCGACTTCGGTATGTATATCGTACTCAGACCTCTTTTTTCGGAGTAACCCGGCTGTTCTCTGGATTTTCTCTTCTTGACGACACTGTCGTCGCTCGACTTCGCGACATTCTCAGATCGTGCCTTGGAGCTTGTACTCGTTTTCGTTACAGAATTACCGGATGGAGCTTTGACTAAACTAGATCTCGATGTTGAAGATGACGCTTTAATCAGACCAGATTTCGTTGTTGAGAGACTTTGCTTATCAGTCTTGAACTGAGAAGATCCAGCGGATTGCTTACTGGTAGTTCTAGTCGATTGCATTCTACTTGTCAAGGACCTTTGTAGCTGCTTAGATGATCTATCTCCGTCGCCTTTGTGTTCAACAGTCCGAGACTTTCTCGAAAGATTAGGCTCTGCTTTCTTAGGTGCTTCTGCATTGCTTTCGTTGCCAGATGTAGTTTTTGATCTTGATTTGTGTATCTTGGCTTCATCTTTAGGTTCTGCTTTCTTGATGGTTCCCTGAGATGAAACAAAGTTTTTTATTTAAAACTTATTATTTATTTACTTATTTTTAAATTCAATTTTATTTGTACTTGACAAATGAATAATAAGAATTAAATGAGAGTGGAATCAATTATATTTTTGAAAAACAAATTTGTTACGCCGTTGTTTTCACTTATATTGCAAAAGATGAGATAAGAGAAATAAATTATTATATAGATAACAAGTAATCGCAAGATTGTTATATCACGAATACATAGTGAACAAGACATTGCGAAGACCATCAGTCGCGTGCGCGTAGTTTATAACTAATAAAATAAGCGTATTGTATAGTTGTGCGGTTGCGACCGGCAATAAAATTGCCGGAATATCTATATTGCGAAGTCGCGCGTTATTGCGATGATGACGTTTTATTGACATTTATGCAGCTTGGCAAGAAATGTCAATAATTCCGAGGCTGACGTGTGTAAGAAGCCTTGACCGTGTGAAATGTCAAATTCGCCCGTGCGATTACGTCAATTAATTTAAACAAACGAGAACGCGCAACTCGCTGATTTATTCTTCCATAAAATGAGAATGTAATATGCGATTAATTCTGCACTGACACGATCAAAAACACTTGCGAAACACTCACTTTGTTGGACATTATGCCGCTAATTGATCGGCGTTGACAGTTGGAGCAGTCGTAAGGCAACCATGATGTAAACCGATGCGACTTCAACGCCTAGGAAGGCGTTTCTTTGCAACTGTAACGTCTCTTTGAAATGCAACTTATACCAACAAAAGATAAGAGCGATTGTGTCTCGATTTCGTAATTACCGATGCTCGATCACGCGCTTTTGTTATATTTGTGATATAAACAGCATATATATAATTTTAGTATAAATAAACATTGATATATAAATTTATATATATAAAATCAACATATGTATAGACAGTTTAATGTGTGATACAATATAAATATGTATAATATATAATATTCTAGTATTGTTTTATATCTCACAATTTATATTTACATATACATAATTTTATTTATATATTATCTGTATTTATATTTATTTATGTACAATACAAAACAAATATGTAAAATTTTCTACAATTGTCTATACATATGCGTTTTAATAACACATATATAATCGTGTATGGTACGTATGACTATGTAACTGTGTTTAGAAGCTGATATATATTATGCGTTGTATATATATATATTGATGTATATTATCATTTAGTGTAGTATATATTAGAACGATATATAGATGCATAGAGCATATATATTAGGGATATTTAAAAAACACAAAAACAGAAAGAGAGAAAGAAAAAACACTAAAAAAAGCAAACACAGTGTGATTGTATATATAGTCGTACAGAATGTATGTGATTGTATATATTATTAGAATGGAAATTGGAAATACGATGATATGTAATATTTCGGAGATATTCTCATATCATCTAGATAAAGCTGAGGATAGAACAGAGCAAAGAAAAGAACAATAAATTACACGAAGTACTTTTACACATGAAGTTGCAGTAATAATGACCAGATAATAAAAATGAAAGGTGCAACTTCATACGTATTCGCATTTGCTTTTATCGTCACTACACCGTTAAATTTTGGTTTCTTTCGCTTTTGCATAAAAAGAAGTGATTTTTAAATGTAACATCGGCATTCTCTTCCATTTTGTAACTGAAAGTTGGACGTTCCGCGTTAACAACCTGAACAAAATGCGCAGCCAACGTATTGAATTCGAACGTGAATGGAGGACGAGGTTTAGCAAACTATAATATTAGAGTTTGAGAAATCGCAACATTTGTTCGTTCAAAAGATTAAAATATGTCAAATAAAGCGATATATATATACATATATACATATATTACTTTTAATGCATATATCGGTTGTATAAAACAAAGTTGCATTTATTTATTTCTAATAATTTGGCAAATAGATCTGCGGAAACTGACGAACAGAATTTTTCGCGATGGGACGCTCATAAGTCGACGACGGTGTACGATTTAGTGTACAATTACTTGCTCCAATGCGCCGAGAGAGACAAAAAGTGTAAACAGCGAAACTGCGCGACCAATAAATTTCAGAGACAGCACGTGAGAAGAAGAGAAATTGGCGGACGAGTCGCACCGACTCGAACGAATTTCCGCGATGAACGTTTCGATGAAAATAAAAGACAATTCAAATCGCGCGCGGATAAAAACGCACTTTCCAGACGAATATTCCGAAGCTCGTCGAAGAAAAGTATTGCCGATTACACGAGAGCTGTTCGCGATGGTATGTATATAAAATACAGGCATTTAAGCTGATAATTAAAAGAAGAAAAAGAAAAAGATCATTAATTTTTTATTTCCACTGCTTAGGACGAAGGCAAGCGAAATTGTACGTACGAGAAGCGCTTATTTACGGTTTACAATCTGGACTGTTGATTTCGAATGATCGAAGAAACAATATACTACGTGTATCGAAAAAGTTGGGAATCTTTCCCACGAAAAGCGCGAAAGAAAACGAGGACGATCGGTCGAGTGTCACATCTAGAGAATTTAAGTACATTGTGCGAGACTGATGAAATTTGCTCGATTGTAATAAATTTGATTAACAAATAATTAGAACTGATGAACATCATTTATATAAGTGTGCGTTTTTATAGGAAAGGAACACGTATTTATAAGAAAATACTTCTTTGCAAAATCAATACTATATATTTTTACTAATCCATATATTTTATTAACTTGTACAACAATTACTTCTTCAGTTGAAAAAAAAAAAATACTTGGCGCTTTTGCGCTTCAATATGCGATATCATTGAATTTTTAACATTCGCGTAGCTCAACGGTGATTTCTCTCAGAAACGATAGAACGATATTTCAGAAAGCGAAAAATCTGGTTTTGATTTTCGGCGCAGTCCCTTACGCGATATTATCGTCGTCTTCGTTGTCGTTCGCATTCTTCGCGACAGCTTTGGATCCATCTTTTCAGCTCTCGTTCGCGCGCCGCGTTTCTGTCGCAAGAATCTCGCGCTTTCAATTCTCTGTAAGCACTATCGTCCGTATCTTCGTCGTCATCTTCCTCTTTTCTTTCTTCTTCGTCGTCTTTTTCATCTTCTTCATTCTCTTTGCCGTTTTCTTCATCTTCCTCATCATTTTCTTCATCATTTTCTTCATCTTGTTCTCCATTTTCGCGAGGGCGGCCTCTTCTTCGTCGATTCCCACGAGGTCGTCCTCTCGGACGTTCGTGGGGAACTCGATCCTCCTCGGCGTTGCAGATGACGCAATCTGCCTCCATCTCGTCCGCACGTTGCACGTCCCTTTGATCGTCCAATCGCACTTTCTTTGCCTTGCCGTTTGGAATTCGCGAAGGTGTTCTCTCGAATTCTCTAGAAGGTCCCGGTATCGGCTCCGCTTCGTCACGTCGTTGGTCGCGTCGAAGAACGAATTCCTCCACGTCGCCACGATCTGCGTTGTCTCTTTCGTCGATCGATTCCTCGAACGTCGTTCGTGGAGTTCGACGCGGCGATCCGTTTTCGCGATTGTTGTTGTCTCTTCTTCTCGAAATATCGTCCATCGTTGATAGATCCGCGCGACCTTCGCAATCTAGGGAGCATCCATATTTCCGTTTTGTACTGACAACAGGACCGACCAGGTGGTACTCGTTTCTCAATAACTCCAAGACAAATCTGTCACGTAAAAATACATCGTGTCTTTCAATTGAAATGCGATGCGTTGATAAAACCTTGATTTAGACCGGCTTTTTCTCAGACGTCGGATTCAACTGATACAAATTTCGCGTCGTATATCGCACAAGCGCAAGCAACGTACGTGATTAAAGCGAAATCGATAGATGCACAGCTTGGTAACGAGATAGACTGCGCGATACAATACAGTAACGTGTGGTTGCCTTGAAAACGCGCGATCGCGTCCTCACACGCGAGGAACGCGCGGGCATCTTCTCTTGCGATCTTCGACCGAGTTCTAGATCTCGCCGAGAGAAAAAACTAACCCTTGAGAACAGACCTGTCTCAGCGCGGTCCGCACCTGTGCGTAAAGATCGCCGTCGTTGCGATAGTTGGCCCGGATGTAGTCGACGATGTCCTCGGCGCTGGACGTGGGCGGCTGATCCACGTCGCGCTGCAACGCGCGCATTGCCTCCATCACGCGCAGCGAGAACCTCGACGAGGTCTCTATACCGCACTTGCACTGCCACGGTATCTGTAAATGAAAAAAGATAATTTTTTCTCAATTTTTTTATTGCTCTCGGAAAAGCTCGGAAGGTCTAAAAATTTCGTGGAAAATTCTCTCTTTTATATTTTGAAATTGTTTCTTCGAGAATTACGAGTTTGAAAGCAACTGAGATTTTCTTAATGAGAGAATTTAATTAAAATAGCTATTGTTTGAGTACAACAGTACTTCTTCTGTAACTTACTTCCTTGGGCGTACTTTGAGATCCTTCGCAATCGTTCGGGCAATCCTGAGATTGCGCCGCGTCTTCTCGATTCTCGTCGAGAACTTCATTGACTATAGCGTTAACCTTTGCTTCTGATTTTCTATAATTCATTGCTGATTTAATTCGCCGTCTAGATCTAAAAGGTTAGTAAAAACTGTCATCTTCGCAAGACATATCGCAAGACGCGCGTCTCAACGTCTGAAAGTCGCCATAAACGAGCTGCTCTTTTGAATTCCAGCAGCATTCGGAAAAAAAGTTTCGAACAAAGTTACACAAATGTCTAAAATACTGATACAAATAGCAATTCCGTTCGAGAGGACTCCGTTGATTTCGAAGGATTTCAATAAAGCTCGAGCCGCGAATCGTCTTCCGTGACTCGCGGTCTTGGTATCGATTTGCAATCGAAATAACGCCCACGACAAGGGGGCGTAAATGAGTGCTGCATAGAGAAAAATAGGCAGGGGGTGAAATATGTGAAATATTAATAGCGCGGCCGGTCAGTAAACGTGACTGGCGCTGCGCACGGAAGCGACGCTCGTAACGTCGTCGTTCGTACGGAATTGCGACGATTTCCCGGAGGTCGTTGGAGAACGCTCCTCGGGTTGTGTATACAAATTGCGATTGAAATTACTTTTGCTATTCACGTGCAAATTTACGCACAATAAACGCTCTTTCTCTGACGATAGATCCGATAACAATAAAATTACAGAGGCTTTTCTATATTCACTTCTTCCCCTAATAAAACGCCGACATGTCTAGGCAGAACGTTTTCCACGATATATTCCAGTATTAGAAATATTTCCTCGCACGTTCTCTTCTCGCATCGCGCGATGTCGCCTTCATGTTTGTCCAAATGGGACAGACCGCGAGAAGAAATTTCAGGAAAACAATCAGAAAAAAAATATCTTTTGCAACAACGTTTTATTTTTATATAATAATTAATGCGCGCGCAATATCTATTCTGTCTCGTAAAAATCTTTCTTTTTTTTCCGCAGCTCGTTTGGGATTTCCCCGTGGCGCAAAGTTACACATAACTTTCTCGGTAATAAGATTCATGATAGCGCCTCGTAAAACTAACACGGTAAAATAAGATTACGCGGATAAAGGTGGAGGGTGGAGAGTCGAAGAAGAGAGTTAAGACCGCGCGCCCGCAGGCACCACGCTCCACTTTTTCCTCGCTCGCCGAAGGCTGGTGTGGGCGATTTCGCTTTGTTGTTTCACGCCGTTTCCGATAAGAACGAGCCGGGCCCCGTCGAAGAATTACCTGGACGAGTGCGCGCGAGGATAAGAACCGTGCCGCGCGCGGTAAGCCGCAATTTGCCGACGGCTCTGGGAACCCAAGGGCTGTGGACGGCCTGGCGTGCTCTCTAACGGGGGCAAATAGTCTAAATGATTAGCCCTCTCTGTCCCCTCCCCTTTTTGGTTGTTCGTCCGCTCGAGCGGCCGTTTCTTTCGTCCGTTAATACACTCGTTAATTGCTCATCATGATTCATTAATTTATATCTGTCTTATATTGACGTCACTAATGTCTCGACCTTTTTAAAATAAACCCGAGAAATTGGGTTTTCTGAGTCAAGTGGACTCTAAATTTGTATATTTGAGGTTTAATTTACTTTAGATCTAAATAATAGGATTCTAGTGTATCAGTTTCTACTCTGCACTTTGCACACAAGCATGTGTTTACCTTCTTCGACAGGCAAACACACTTATCGTGTTCAGCCATTAAAGTTCACATGTGCGCATCGTCATGTCGGAGCTGTATATTAAAAAAATAAGTAGATAAACAAAATAACTTTGCGTTATTTGAGTGAAGAAAATAAATAAATGTTTGTATATTATTTTAATTATTGCCGACTTTCTGTATCTTGAAATAAAAAATATTTCACGGATCACACTTCGACTTAGCACCCATCGGGTCAAAGTGAAACAATATATAATAGCGCGAGCTTTATATATATTAGAGATACACAAGCGCGTTTCTTTGCCGTGAAAAGCGCGCCGCTCTAATTAGTCAAGTCCCGGTAACGATTCTGCGGTTCTGAGAGCGGTGCGGAGAGCGGCGCGAGATAAATACGGCGAGCCGCAAAAGTAAGAAAAGTTTAATCGGAACTTGGAAGGTAGTGCGGGGAAAAGAGGATAGGAAATAGAGGAAGGGAGGCCATCCTCGTGACGACTTGATGAGATAACTTTGCCCAAGTTGTGAAACAACGGGCGTCACGATACACGACTTCGTGCCGAGGGTGAAAGGAGAATCCGTGCTTCCCGCACAGGGGAGGAAGAAACCAAGAGGCAGACACGCGACCCCCTTGGATACCGCGCTGTCCTGTTGCAAGTTGCACACAACGACGACAAACTTGATGTGTGAGAAGCGACCTCGTTTTCGTGCGACAGGAAAAACGCGTGCGAGAAAACGCTTGTTATAACTCTTCAGCATTCAGAAAAAGAGAGTGTCAGTGACGGCAAACGTTTGCTTTAAATTGTTTCAACGTCGTTCGCTGACTTTGTCAGACTATAAGTATATCTTTTGCTATTTTTCCTTGTGTCGAACTAAAATCTCTCTCGTAACTTTTTTATTTTTAATTATTTGACGATAAATAATAACGCCGGAATATCCTTCAAGATAGAAGGGAAATTCTAACACGTGAGTGTAACAAAAATTAGGAATTTTCCGCAAAAGCAAAACTCGTCACACGTGAATTCTTCGTATATACGCCCGCGTGAGCGTTCGAAACGTCGATTAGACCGATTACCGGCGGGACGCGTCACGGGGTCGTCGTCAGAGACGTGGATCCGGGGGTGCGTTTGCCAGCTTGTCGGTTCATCACGTGATGTGATGTCACGTTACCTGGTGGTCGCCGACAGGTGTTCACGTTCGCACGACCAAGTCCGATCGCGGGCAAAGACTGCGCGGAAGTGCTCGGCCCGTGTTATCGGCACAAATCCAGCCAGCGTTTAATGATAACGAGCAGCACATCCGAGCGACCGGGCGACAAGAAGCGCGCTTCGTAATACCCACGTGTAGCGCGATCGATCCTCGTGAAGCTTATTGTAGTTTTTTTTTTTTTTTTACGAAAAGCGAAAGAAGAACGCGCACTTTTTAGGCTCGAAATCAGTTTCCGAAGTAGACTGGAATATTTTGTCTAAATTCTTGTTTCAATTGCGATCTCTAATTATTTTTTTAAGAAGGTGAGCCGAAGCATTGTTAAACACATTTTGATTTTTATATCTTATAAAGTGTTTTTTTATTTCTTTACAAATTGAAGAACACAAAAAATTTTACGGCAACACCAGGACGCGTTTGATCTTTCGCGCAAACCAAACTCACGCGAAGAGGAACACCCGATTGTTTCGAAGGCGCCTGTAATTCCGGCGTCGTGGGATCACAACCACGTGGGGTCCGTTCTTCCTTCCCTCTTGCGCAGTAAATTAGATATTACGATACCAAATGACGTTATTTAACCCGACCGTGCGTGCCCTGTCGGAAACTAAATTTATGTTTGGCCTTCGACGAGTTCCACGATATCGCGCTCAGGTGAATAGGTAACGTTCGCGATTCTCAATTATCGCATCATCTCATTATACTATTCGCGTTCGAGGTGCGCATATAAGCACACATGATGGAAAACTTCTCGTGGCGATTTCTTGTTTACTGGAAAATGATTATGCGAACTTTCCGAACAATCCACACAACGCGATCGTACACGCGCAAAGGTCAAAGGACGCGAAACACGCGTTCGCGCAACACGATCGCAACGCGAAGGTAATCGATCTCTTGACCGTTAATCGCTAGCTAGAGGATAATTACAGGACTGAGGCCGGAGTTGCAACATTAATGAGATCGAGGGAAGGTTTTTGTCGGGGAGGGATACAGGAACAAATGGAAAGAAGAGAAGGACGCATCTAATACAGCACACGCCGGTTGCTAATTTACTTCATAATAATTACTGGCAGCGCATTGAACATTCGTATACGTAGGTAACGTGAAAGTGTCAGGTGCTGACTGTCCCAGAGACACATTAGAAAGGCACGTCCATACACGTGCGATGGTTGTGTGTAACGGTGTGCTTTACGCGAGACGCGTGTGCTGTTGCATACAACAACGCCGCGTTCTACTCCTTCTCGCATGTGCAAGACTCGCACCTGCACCGCCGCCTCAAGTCTCCCAGAAGGACGAAGGAAGACGATCGTAATTTCTGAAAATAGAGCGCCGCGGCCTGAAGAATCGCCCCGTTTAAATCGCTCGCCTCGCCTGTGTGTGCCTGAAAGTTTCTGAATTTTCCTAACCAGATTCGATCAAACTTGCCACGCAATTGTTCGACCTCGCGGATTTCCTTTTTCTCTGCAATGTCACGACTTTTCTTCCTCGGTGATCCGAATCATTCGCAACACCAGCTCGCTGTGCAGAGCACTTTTCTCAAAAATTTTGTATTTACAGTTCTTGAAACTTGATGTGTATTTCTACTTTTTTGTTTTACGTTAGTGTTCATAGCATTTTTTGCGATGAGTATGTTTCGCTCTTTTTTCCTTTCTCTTCGTGTTTTTGTATTAAACGTGATAATGTACGCGATGAGAAATAAGTGACAAGTAACTTTAAAAATTATATATGTCATTTAAGAATTACAGATCGAGGCCGTAGATGCGTGTACGCGATAAGAGCTGGCGATCATCGCGTGGCCGCGACTTGTACTGTCGAGCGATGAACCACGAGAATCGTTGATAATGCGAGCGTAATGATTGGAAGATCTGAATCAGTTCGGTTACTTGAAATTGCGGGACTGCTCGTTATTCTTTCGCGCCGATGAATATTTTACATCGCGCTCTGGCGTAGAACTTTTATTATCACGTTCGTGACTTATGTATTAGCCTCGGTTTAAAGACACGAGTTGTTTGTGTCCGAAGCGAATCCTTTCAAAGTAAGAAAACCAGCTTTGAAATACACATTGCAAATATACATAAATATAAATTATCTATTCTTTACAATATAAATTAAATTATTTTTTTATATAATGGGAATATTATTTAAAACGTTTGCTTCACACAAATGATAAATTATATCTAATCTCCATTTTATTATACAAATTGCAGATAAATTACTCGATTCTTGAACGTCAACACGTTCAACATTTATTTCAATAATTTATGATAGCAAAATAAATGATAATACATTAATATTTATTGCCATTTACACACACTGAACATTATAGAACTCTTGTCGTCGGTTATTTATTTTGACGTAGCCTTTTGCATGTAGCTGGTGTGACATTCTCGTGTGATCTATTATGCCGTGGATTGCAGATCCACTTCGATGATACGGCGACGACGAGCGATCGCGAGAAATGACATACCGCGATTGGTCGGTCGTCCGCGCCGCCTGCGTCTCCCTCTCCGAAATCCAGCAGTCGTGTCTGGCTGGTTGCCGCTAATGAGGCGGCAGCAAATCGGTTGATCGCGCGGTCAGTGCGCATGAACTTGAAGGCGGAGCATCCCGCACCCTGACGAATTGGCGGCTCTCGCGCGTAACACACACTCGTAGACATTGCAACACGTGACGTGACGCAACGCGTCATCGCTCTCTAAGTTCGGCTAGTAGTTGGGCCAAGTTGTAAGTCCGACAGTTCTTCACGCCGTGTTTTTCCCTTCGTCTCTTCCGAGAGTTGAAAGTATTTTCTCGAGGAAACAAATTCGTAATATGATTTTCTGATCAAGTGATCTTTGTTAACGAAGAAGAGTTCAAGAGTTTAAATTGAAAAGGATATAAAGTCCCGTTGTGTTAAAATTAGTTATTATTTCTAAAAGTTTTGATGATAGTGTGTTGTATCAATCAAAACTAACGGCAATTTATTGAAAGAGATGCATTGTTGGCAATGGTGGCACAATACATATCTAAAACGACATTTAAACCTCAACCGATTTTAAACAATTATTTTATGTGCATTTAGATAAATGCACAAAAATATAGTCTGATGTTATTGTGATATTCAAACTTTGTTAAGTAATTGAAAGATTTTTGTTCGATTGGAGAAATGCATGGAAATTATTTTGATTCTGAATATTGAAGAAGAATATCTCTCAAAAAATGACTTCGCATTCGCATGCAAGAACGATGTGCACCGGAAACACAGTATCTAGCGCATTCTCTGCGCTGCACTTCTTACGAAGTTACAGTCTCTTCGCTCCAAATTCAGGTAAGTCAATTTCAGTATATATATTAAGTTTTCTCAGCTGAGAAAAAATCAATGTTATCGGTAATTCAACTTCACTGTAGATTATTTGTCTAAAAATTAAAAATTATTACAATTAAAAAACTTCGACTAATGTCGATCTTTTTACAATGTAACGCGTAGTTTCTTTCATTTCTATTATTCTAATTTTGCATGTGTTTTAATTTTTATACATTTATAACTATCTTTATGTTAATGTTTGTGTTATGTTAATGTTTTATACTAGATTAAGTGATGTTTAAACAATATTTAGAGAATAACACGTCATTTATTATTGATTTACTTTCTATTTACTCTCTCGTTACGCATAATTGAACAAGTTGACCGATATCTAGTCTGATATCTCATATTTTGCAGTCTTTTCTCAATTCCTCCAGTAGCCGTGATCGTCTAGTGGTTAGGACCCTACGTTGTGGCCGTAGTAACCCAGGTTCGAATCCTGGTCACGGCAATGTGAAAACATTGTCACGGTGGAGGTTTTTTTTCTTTAATTTTTGCTTGTTTTGCTCATTTTTTAATATTGTTGTAATCATTCAAACAAATTTCAACAATAAATGTTGCACAATTAATAAATAAATAATCAATAATTAACACTTAACAAGCATACCGTGTTAAAGAGCATAATAAATGTAAAATTTAAATCAAATTGAGTAATTTGTTGTTTATTTGAAAATATATTGTTTACTTGTTAAATTTTTTTTTATTTTTTACGCAAGCATGTTTCTCATTACGACCGATTGTCTTATTTCTACCATCGCTATTACATTCGCTCTCGTTTCCTAAAATTCTAACTGCCGTTTAAGCAGTTAATGTCTAAGTAAATTTTATGACTTAGCCTGTAACAGTCTCAGCAATTTGCACAGACGCTGTTTGCGCAGTTTCGCACGAAACATGACGAGTCGTTACATTATCACGACATACGGACTACGATGTTTCATTGTCGGTATAGCATGCAACATACAATCATGTCATTATATATATAACTGTACAGAGTAAAAGTTTTAGCTGGCAAAATTTCTAAGTGTCAAATAAATTTTCCATCGATCAAGCGATTCTCTGGAATTTCATTTTATGATGTTAATTAATCATGAGAGAAACAAAACAAAAAGAAGATAACAATTCGGTGATATTGCCTAGATAGATAGGTCGAAAGAGAGAGAGAGAGAGAGAGAGAATATGTGTATATTTATATGTATGTGTATGGTTACAATTCTAGTTTCTTATAAACAATAATAACAAATTATTGCTTATTATTACGCATCTGAAACCACGTTGTCTTTTACTTGAGCTATATTCTATATTTTTATTTTATTTTGTCATCTTTATTTTTATTTAATGTAAAATATTTATTTTTAGCAAATTTTAATTTTTGAGTGTATAAGTTACAAAAAAACTTGTACATTATTATTATTTATTAATAATAAATAAAAAAAAATTAACATACCCCTGGTGGGACTCGAACCCACAATCCCCGGTTTAGGAGACCGATGCCTTATCCATTAGGCCACAGGGGCGGTCAATGAGCGATAGTTTAATTAGCAATAAGATTATCCCTCTAGATACTGTTGTTGATTATTCACATTTAGCAATACAAAACCAATAATATAATTATCAAATGTAATTGAATTTTTGTTTACCATCAGATATGTACAGATACGAAGCATACCCGTCACGAGATTATAACTTTGTCGAGCCGGATATTTTATCGAATTCCGCTGCAACAGATTCACCAGCTTCACCGTTAACATCCTCTTCTCTATCAACGACATTTTCAGTTCCGGGAACTCTGCTTCAACCGCCCTTTTTAACTGCGATGCCGCCTTTGGTGCAGTCTCTGAACGTGCCTCAACCGTTTTCGACTTCTTCCTCAGGTAAAGCAATTCCTATTTCGATTTAAAATTTAATCTTTGACTTTAAAAAATAATCTCTCATGTATTAAAGAGAATTATATAAAAATTTGTATTAGTTATGCCCTTATTAGCGAATTATCGTCGAGTGCCTCGGTAGCGCAGTAGGCAGCGCGTAAGTCTCATAATCTTAAGGTCGTGAGTTCGATCCTCACCCGGGGCAGTTTTTTTTATGTTTATACAAACATATTTTTTTTATTTATTTTATGAATCCGTGACGTTGCAACGATAATAGTGATGACAAAACAGGTGTCATGAGCCGCCACTTTATCACCGCAAGTGGCATAACCAGCCTCCACAAGAGACCCAGAAGCGAAAAGAAACCAATCCCAGACGACCAGAAGGACGAGAAGTACTATGAGAGGCGCAAGCGGAACAACCAGGCAGCGAAAAAGTCACGAGATGCTCGCAAGATCAGAGAGGATCACGTAAGAACAAATAAATCAAGAATAAAGAAAAAAATACTACGCAATAATCTAAAAACGTATATATGTTGTAGATCACTAAATAATAAAAGATAAATATTAAGATAATAAAAAGATTAACTTAATTTCCTAATTTTAATAAACTGTTTTACATAATATTAGCCATATCTTCAATTAGTGCCAGTTTTTATGAGAAAAGTTTTATGTATGTATATATTTTTACACTATGTGTGCGTAGATTGCTCTGAGGGCGACGATGCTGGAGCACGAGAACGCGATCCTGAAGGCGCAGATAGTGACCCTTCGCGAAGAGGCGCAATCGTTGCGACACATGTTGATCAAACAACACACACCAGCAATACAATCCATCGAACGGTCGCTTTCCTCCATGACACCTGTAACACTCTCACCCCCGCATACTGCAAACCTAGATTGTTAATCTCGAAAATTCTTACAAGGATCGCGTAAATGTTTATATCCCGACAAGTGATGACAAATTGTATTATTATGTTGGAAATTTTTGTGACTGTAAATGTGTAAAAAAATTCTTGCGTTTGCTGAGAAAACAACATAGTTAACTACACTGCTCTTTTCTTTGTGCAAATAGTAAAAAGATCAGCAGTGATTGAAAGAGATTATCTTAATCTTAAGACTTGGATCGAAAGAGATTATTATTTCCTGTTAAAAAATATTATCGTTCATTATATACAGATATAATTATTGTTGCTTAAACGCGCCACTAAAAACATGTATATGTAAGATCTATATATATATATATATATATAGCGGCGCAATAAAATATTTAAATTGTGTAATAAATAGATTTTGTGCAAAAATTTATAAAAAGTTTTTATATATTCAATAAACCCTTCTGTCTTTCTCTTTCTTTTTAATATTTTTGCAAAATAGTTACACCACGTTTGTAAAATAAAAACTTTTAAGTTTTATTCAATTTTTCTTTTTTAAATAAAACTTTTTCAAAAAAATAAATTATTTCTTGTTTCACACACAGGGTAAATACTTATTGAACGTTCTATTGATTCTCTTTTGATATCGTATTATATGTGTAATGATGACAGAGAAAAGAATAAGTTCATATGCACAAGTACGATAACAATAACACTGTCGCGTCATACGCTTCTATACTTGTTTTACCGTATAAAAAGTACTTTAATTACAATACAATAAGAAACATTGCAGCGTACATTTGTTGAATTATGTATACATATATATACCTTCTTTTTGATGTGTGTGTTTGTTTGTGTGTGCTACTGTTGGATTACTTAGATGAATATAGACTATTGAGGAGAATGTAAATAATACAGAGACACATAGAGGTAATAGACGCTTCAAGTAGATAAAAACGCGTTTTTACTTTTATTGAAAAAAAAAAGAAAAAAAAACAAAGGAGTGCGTATAAGTCTATTTGTATATAATCACGCACATTGTATATATATATATATATATATTTATATATATATATATATATTTTATTTTGTCGAGTGGCGTCCGCTGACTCTCGCTAGTGTAAAGCTCTCGCAGTTGCAAACGCAATGTGTAGCTCCTCATTTTTTTTTTTTTTTCGATACTTGTACAATATAATAACTTTACAATTGCATTTATTTATAGAGTGTTGACGAGACCGAATTTTTACAAATGTTCGTCAGTCTCGCCACAGGTGAAGGAGTTTTCGCTTCCTAATTATTAATTAACGGTACACATATACAGTGACATCGTTTCTCTCCGATCCGACAGATTGCCTGATCGTCGCTCGGAGTATTTTCTTCTTCTTCCCGTTTGTTCGTTAGAGTCGCTAACATTCAAAGACATTTTTCTCTACGAAAAGGCATTATACATTCTTTTTTTCTTTTTTTGCTTAAAAAACGCGATTTTTCTTTCGCGTGGCTGCGACCGCGCGTCCCGGACCGTGTCGCACCATCACAATGGCAGTATATATAATCGCGTGATCCTAATATAAACAATATTACGCGAGATTATTATTATTTTACAAATAATTAATTAGCCGCTATCACAGTGGCGGGGTTTGTCGTCGTGGACGAGGATGACGACGACGATGACGAGGATGACGATGAGGGCGATGAGGAGGACTTCTTCTTCAACATGAGGTCCTGCATATTGAGATTCACCTTCTCCTTGTGCGGCAGCGGCACCGATTGGAAGCAGAATCTCTTGAAAGCTTCCAGCTCACGCTCTACGTCGTCCATCTCCCCGTTCTCGAGGTCTATATCTTTGGGCGTGAATACGCTCTCTGCAAAAGACACGCTCTGAATACTGGATACACCGACAGCTCGCTTGCGAGCGCGGTAATGAGTGGTAACAAAATCTGCTGTGCACTTTTTTCTTTTTTTTCTTTTGTTTATCAAGACATACTGCATGAGTATGGGTAGAAATAACTGAACAAAAAAACGAGAAAAAAAACAGAGGCTGTTAAGAGTGAGTTAAAGATACACACGTACGATTCACTACATAACGAGACATAACACTCATGAGCTTCTCAAGTATACTATACCCGTATTATTATATACCTATACCTATACTGGTATATATAATGTATAATGTATAATATATAATAATATATAATATACAATATATATATATTACATGTTATATATAAAAGTCTATGCTTATGTACAAATATATTTATATACGTTATGTATAAGTCCTAAGCGTTATGTACATGTACATATTTATATTATATGTAAAAATATAGAATAATTATGGCAAATGTTCGAACAGTTCTTCTTTAACTTAAATATCGAGAAAATAATTCGAATTATAAGAGATTCAGAAAGAAACTTTGACTAATACAAGTTCAGAGAAAAAATGTCATAATATTGAGAACGTAATACATAAAGGTGTCGAGTCATCATTATCTCGAATAATAGATAATAATTCAAATTATATGAAGATTTTATCACTAAAATTTCGAATTATAGACGTACTTTTCGAGTCATAGATGTCAATTTCTAACCACTTTGAATTGTACAGGTGAAAATTTAGGTGACTAATTGGCCTAGATATGTTTCGAGTCAATCTTTTTATACCGTGTGTAAATGTGTACGTAAAACTTACACAATTTACAGATAGTAAGTGAAGTAACATTGTCAAAAGATATACGAAAATCCAGAAATAACTACCCACACTTATGCAGCGTTTTCTCGAAAAACTCCAACGAAGGGAAAAAGAGAATAACAATGAAAAAAGCAACTCTTTCTTTTTTTATTCACCATGATCAGCAGATAAAAAATATCGTATATTCTATTTGGTGTTCACCCTTGTGTATCACCTATCACAATACGAATGCACTACGTTGTGTCGCTGTCATAGTCAGTATAAACCTAGTCGAGTGGTGAAGTGTCCATTCCACATTCATCGGTCTCGAGCGCATCGAAAAAATAAAAAAATAATCTATTTTACATGTAGCTAAGCATAGCCTCAATTATCTCAAAATAACCCTATCTTTCTATCACCAGATGCTCTCTCGTTGGTTCTCGCACTCGGCATATATATGCGGCATTCATCAAGACGGAATTACCTCGCATTCTGTATCCGTAAATGGAAAAGGAAACTAACAATCAAGACCGAGTTCTAAATTTGGGCGCTACAAACTAACCCTATCACTCGGTAGATTCTGTCACAAAAAACATCGGAAAAAGAATTCGATCTAGTCGTCGGTGAGAGAAGCTTCGTCGAGGCTTCGTCAATCCAGAGATGTGCGCGTAACCGTGTACGTGTTGTGTACAACGTGTGTTAAAGAAAACAAACAAAATGAAAGAAGCAAATTTACATGTTAAAGTCTGATTATTGTTGTTTCTCACCAACGAGGTTCCAGTCATCTCCGCACTGCCTCGTGCCGTTTCCGCGCTTTTTCTTTTTCTTGTTCTTCCCACCACTGTTGCCGTTGCTGTTGACCGCCGTTATCGAAGCAGCGGTAATCGCCGTTGCTGCCTCCTTCAGTCCAGCGTTCTTTATCGAGACCTGGCGCGCGTTCTCCGCGCCCGCTGTCTCGGGTCTCACCTTCGTCAGAGTGACACCGGGATCCTTGATGCCGTTCTCCGCCGGCATCAGCTGACCGTTCGTTACCTTACTGATCTGGATAGACAGTTCAGACGGCGCGCAATTCGGTGCAGTTAGTCGGCTGTGCAGTTCCGCCAAATTCGGCGGCGCGATGCCGTTCGCGTGCTTCAACGAATTGCAATCGGCCGTCGTCGCTGCGGTCGCCCTACTCGTCAAATCACCCTTGACTATGTAATCGGGCTTGGGTGACGGTGACGTCAAACCTGCATTGATCGCTTGTTGTAGTGCCGGACTTCGGATCGTCACCATGCCGTTCTCCGACACCTTGATGATCGCCGCCTGTTGCGTGGGCGGCACTTTCATCGGGCCGAACGACGGATTCCTGATGGTCACCGTGTTCG
This sequence comes from Pseudomyrmex gracilis, assembly GCF_002006095.1. Lineage (NCBI taxonomy): Eukaryota > Metazoa > Arthropoda > Insecta > Hymenoptera > Formicidae > Pseudomyrmex > Pseudomyrmex gracilis. The sequence goes on from NW_018020611.1 coordinate 1,106,731, forward strand.
TGCCGGGATTGTGCAGTATTCTCGCGGGTTCCACCGTCGGCTGATCAATCGAGAACATGTCACTTTGCATACTATTCTGCACCGGCGACGAAGACGCCGTGTTCCCCGAACTGGCTGAGTTTTTGTTCTTCTTCTTTTTCTTTTTACTACTGGTGCTCGTAGGAGCCTGCGAGTCCTTCGTAGAATCTGCGTAGAACAAAGCACATTCGAGAAATTCCTTCGTGTACATTCGCAGAAGATCAATCAAAATACAAATATGAGAAATAAATGCACGCGAGTTTCATGTACGTAAACGCATTAAGTGCAAAACTTTACCAACATGCACGTAATTAAAAGCTAACGCTAAATTTTTATGTACCTTTCTCATTTGCTTTGGGTAATAAGTCCTGCTTAAGTTTGCCCGTGTCTACCACTATTACGTTTCCGCCAGTAGGCGGACTCGCGAAGCTCGACGGAACGCCGCTCATCGGCGCAGCAATGATGGTGGTTTGTTTGGGCGGATTCACTGGCTTCGGCAGATGGGACGTTTTGATCGGGAGCGGTTTGGGCGGCGCGTCAACCTTCGTGATGGTGATCCCAGGCGGTAATTTGAGATTTTCGATGTCGATCTTTGTATTCGGGCCAACGTCCTTGAACTGGCTGCTAAGCGACGGCGAACTAACTCGCTCGGAGGACGTATTGTGTAACTCTGTAGGCATACGTTGCTTGCTCACAGTTTGATTCGTTTTATTTGCAGTCTTTTGAGAATCGTTCTTATTCGATACGTTCTTATTATTAGCGTTGTTGGTGTTAACATTGTTCTTATTGCTCGCGTTGTTCGATTGGACATTTTTATCTTGGTGCTGCTGCTGTTTCTTCGCTTTTTTGGAAGTCGCAGTCTCGTTCGTAATATGCTGATTCTGTTTCTGCGTCACTGGTGTCTGAGGAGGCGTGTTCTTATTCTGCTTTTTATCAGTTGCATTCTGTTGATTCTTGGTCTTATTCTGCACCGTGTTCTGCTGCTGCATGACGTTCTCCTTGTTCTCCGTGCTCTTCTTGTCTTTCTTCGACTTGGAATTTCTCGTCTCATTGCCGCTTTGTTGCTGCCGAGCTTTCCTTTCGTCCGTTTGCTTGCCGGCCTTCGACTTCTCGTTGTTCCCTTGCTGCTTCGAGTTCTTGCCATCGCAGGTTCTGGTCGGAGTCTGCGGCGTTTGTTGTTTCAAATTATTCTGCTGCAATTTGTTGTTGTTTCCTTGCTGCGGCAAATTGTTGTTGTTTGCCTTGACTTTCTTTTTCTTTCCGCCGTTATTTTGATTCTGCTCTTCCGACTTCGAGGGAGGCTCCTTAGTCTGTCCGTTTACCAATGTGAAGAGAATCTTGTCCTCCGCCGGTGTCTGACCTTTCAAAGTGATAGTGACGGTAGGTTCGGCGTTGTTCGAACTCATTTCTCTCTTGATAGTAACTATTTGCGGCGGTGGATCCGTCTGCGTCGAACTTTCCACTTCCGTCGCCTTCTTCTCCGCCAACCTCTTCTTCATTTCCTTCTTCAATTTCTTTTTTTCCTTCTTCGTCAAAGTCAATTTTTTGTCGAGCGAGTCGACATCGGCCAACTTGTCTGTATTATTATTATTATTATTATTATTATTATTATTTATATTATTATTATTTGAGTTGCCCTTTGTACACGTATTATTAGTAATACTGGCCGGTTGCTTGCCCTTATTATTCTCAGTCTTGTCACTCTTCGCGTTATTCTTATTATTATTATTCCCGTGATTGGAATTTGTATTTCGCGCGTCGCACTTTTCAGCGTTTTTATTTTTCACATTTAAATTCGCCGTCTTTTTGTTATTTGTGTTAGTAATGTTATTATTACTGTTAATATTATTACTATTGCTACTAACGTCCTGCTTATCCTTTTTTCTATTGTTTAATTGTTTTGCCGCTGGTACCGAGGGCGACGTCGGCAAAATAGATACTTCCGGTAAATTACATTGAGGTAATAGTCTTTGAGGTACGGGTTTTTGAGGATCGACAACGGTGATCGTCACTTCCGGTGTTTTCTTTTGCAGCTCTATTAACTTTTGTCTTTCGGCCTCTTGCCTATCTTTCTTCATCTTTTCTTCAAGCTGCTAAAAACATTAAGAAATGTTAAAATTATCTACGTCAAATATTGTAATACTAAAAAAATCTTGTGAATGTGTATAATCTAATATGTGTAATCTAATTACAAAGATAAACAAACCTTTCGTTGCTTCTGCCTCGCTTTCTTCTCGGCCTTTTTGTTGTTGTCTTTCTTTCCGCTGTGATTACCTTCAATAAACTCTAACAACTCTTCTAAATCCCGCTGATCTCGTTGCTCGTGTTGAATCGTTGACGCCGTCGAAAGCGGAGTGTTCGATCTGCCGTTCACAGCCTTCGGATCGGAATTGGCATTGGGTGTCGAGGATTCTGACGGGCTCTGCGGCGGGCTGCAGCCAGTTACGGTGCACTTCTTGGCTTTCTTCTTTGTTAGCAGTTGGCGCAGTCGTTCCCGCGTCTCTTTGTAATTCCGACTCACCGGCGCGACCGGTGGCTAAAAACCGATGAACATTTGTTCGTTCGTCGTCACTTCGGATTATCATTTTTCTCTTCGACTTACCATTCCGTGACCAAAGACCTCGCAGTAGCAACAGTCGCAGTGTCTTGTGCTGTTGTCCCTGTGCAATCCCGCCGAGCTGCCGCTGGTGCACGAGTCGTCGTCGCTGCTTCCCGCATCCGAGCAACAGTCCCCGTCCGTGTAACCCACTGAAATCGCGGATCAAAGTGTGACAAAATGCGCGAGCAATCGGCATGATTTAGACAAATATATACGTAGTAACATATATACTGACAATCATTACACGACACTCTTTTGATGTGCTCGACATGGGCTTGCTGGTGGCACGCGTGCGATGTATGATTAAGCGAATGAAGTCTGGGATGAGACGGACCTGTGTTTTTCGTCAGATTCGGCCCGTGAGCGTGTGGATGAGTATTACCTGTTTTCGCGTGAAGAGAAAACAACATATACATGCATACGAAAATAAACTTAATAAAAAATGACGATTACAGACAACAAAGAAGAAGATTAAGATCAACGTTGACGACGGCACAACGTAGAAAAATTCTCATTTACACTTACCCTGGGTGTTGTGATTGTGAGCCGTGTTAGGCGTCTGCGTCATAGAGTGCCTTGTTTGAGTCTGGGTGGAATGCGTATTGCTCTTAGGCGCGGGTTTTTGGACCGGTTCAGGATTGGTCTTTGCCGTCGAAGTCGGCGACACCGCTTTAGGACGACCGGGTATAATTGTTTTTGGAGCTGTTTTTACGAGTACGTCCTTTTTTCGGATAAATGAAGTTTTTTTTTTTTTTTTTTATCAAATCTGACGTGAAGATCTACTTACGCTTAGTCAAACAAGGACACATGTCCCACTTGCGTCTCGAGTTCAGCAAACAAGGACAGGGCGGGTTTTCAAGAACTTCCTTCTTCCTTTCTACTATTTCCCGCGCGTGTTGATAAACACACTGACAAGGTTCCGGTTCCGGTGTCTTCGAGCCGATATTCTTGTGCAAAATATCGCGTATCACCTCCTCTTTTTTTTTGTCTTTATTATTCGAAGTGTCTAGTTCCTTTTTAACTTGCGTCGTTGACGAATTTGCAAGACCTTCTAAAAACATTTTTTTATCTGAGGAAAAGAGAGACACACGCTCATGTTCACACATTTGAACTAAGTTATTATTAATTTATTACCTGGAAATAAAGTTTTACTGCTCCTATCGGCATTTTCGGTCTTATGTTGCGTGTCCTACGATAAAAAAAATGAAGAACATATAACCTTTTGTTAACACTAGATATACCAGCTATTTAAATATACCTATTAAAAAATACAAAAAATATATTTGTTACGAATATATATAAAGTAACATTAAGTTCATAAAATGTATTCTCTACTTATAGCTACAAAAGTCATAACATCATTTCGGAAAGCAAATGTTACATGCAGTAAAAATTTTGAATTGAAATTGCACGATCAGTCAAAATGACTGGTCTGGTAAATCTAGTGTTAATATAACAAGCCTTAAGAAATAACTGAATAATCCATTTTCTTACAGTGTGATTTATTTCTCTTTCGCTACATGTGTCGCAACCGCATCCTTTCCCATTCTCGAGTCCATTCTCCATTTCGTCACTGTCATCACTGTTGGAATCATCACTGTGAATACTAATACATGTTAAAAAAAAGAGGAAGAAAAGAAAGGAGGAAACACTCGGAATACGTAGTTCTTCGAATGAACTGCAGAACATACCTAAACGATCTAATAGCGTACTGTGCCAACTGACTACGGGCGGATTCGTCCTGTTCAGCCGAATCTATCATCTCGGTGGCAGTCAACGCGCCGGCTATGTCCGCCAGCTTTTGGTGTTGTGCTTTATTCCAGTCGTCCAGCAATATTTGAACTATTTCTATGCTCGGTGGCATAGCCACGGAATCTGTTGTGAATTCTACTGTTGGACTTAGAGGTCGGCTGCTGCTTCCGGACGTGTGCGCAATGAGCGATGAGAACTGCCCGTGAATCTCTTGCATTTCACTGAGACATGTATCGAGACATCGGAATTAAAAAAAGAAAAAACAAAACAAATTGAAATTGTTGTTCCACAAGATGTCTTACGTTGCGATTTCGGGTGTCTTATTCAGCATACTGTGCTCCATCAGTTTGCGCGTTGTCGAAAACAATTCCCAGGCTTCTCTGATCTGCCTGAGTCTCGTCATACGAACGGCCTGTTCTGCACTGAAACACATTTCGCTAACGCAATCCTATTTCGCAACTTTTCGCGACACAACGTCGCGTCGATCCATCGTGTGACAGATATTCAAACGGGATGGAGTTGTTTAACTTACTTAAATTTATCCATCCACGACTCCGTCTCGGGCCACAGATTACCGATTTTCGTCATTTCATCATCAAAAGCTAAGTATCTGTGAACAAGAACTCGATATTCGGAGCCTTTCACTGGCAGATACGGACTTTGCGTCAGCTGTGAATGTGAACACGTGTGAATTTAAATAGATTTCGAAGATGGAGTCGAAAACATTTTCGGCGTCTTATAATGCGTCATCTTACCTGGCTGATAAACGTAGGTAAATTGTTTTGGACTAAAGAATCATTATATACATAAAGCTGATACAACTTTTTGATGAAACAATCCCACGTTAAATTAAACTTGAAGAGGTATTCTTTTAACGGTTGTACTAAACGCGAGATCAAAATCGCTGTTGATATGAGTGCATCATAATCATCTAAGAGACCTATACACATCGAATAAGAAAATAGAAAATTTTCTCAATTTGTGCGTTGTTAAAAAACTTTACCGGATATACTAACCGTTAAGAAAAGCCTTCGCCAGATGCTTCACATTACGATCTTGTAGAAGAGAGAACAAACGAACTTTTACTTCTATCACAAATTCCTGCGCCTGGCTTACTAATCTCATGAAAAACTGGTGAGGATCTCTTCTACATAATCTAAAACAGAAGATAGTAAATACTTTTTTTTTTTAACAAGAACTAAATTTTTATCTCTAAATTGTAAGAGATAAGAAATTCTTACTGAATGACGGTATCACGCATATCAACCGAGGAGACTAATCTGTTTGACTGAGATTGCAAAGACTTGGATGTATCCTCCAAAGCAATGTTAAAGGCAGTACGTATGTACTGCCTCAGTTCATTCCACAAGTTCTGAAACTTCATAGCCTTCTGCAGTTCTTCCCTGAACATATCTCTGCACATATCCACCAACATAATTTTTATTTAATATTATTTTCTCTTGTGCTCTGTATTTTAAAGATTAGTAATTTTTTTTTAAGTGTAATTCCTTTACCGTTGAGCTTTGTAAGTATCACAAGAGCAAGATTCTTTCTCGTGATTCTTTCTTCGCACCGGACTCCCCACGCCGGTCGGAGATGAGCACAAGTGCGTGTTGGCGAGCCGGTTGGCGCTTACACGAGGTAAGCTAGATTGCGATCTGTTCTCTAGCGAGTTAATATTGCGCGCTCTGGCGCCTCTGATAAAAGCGTCGATCACGCGCTGATCGGTTGTGGCACACTGCAAAGACCAAGGTATTTGCTCCAGTAAACTCATCTACGGGACAAAATTTACATCCATAAGCACAGCAACAGGCGAGGCTGATCTTTTAATTTGTGTAACGACCAAAAATTCTTGTTCATCATAGCACGAAATACAGCAAGCATAAGTTTACATTTTGTTCAAAATATTGGACCATACGGTACATATATTAATTAAATACAAGTTACTCCAACAAAGAGAAGGAAACCAACAAGATTATCCATACAAAAATTCCGTTTCAGAAAAAAATCAAGAAGGTGACACCAAGTCCTTTCACTTTGCAAGGATTTCAGGTCGCGAAAAAAGAGAGAATAACAGTCTTTTTTTATTCACGACTGATTGTAATTAAGCGATCAGCTGTCGCGCACAGTGATGATCGATGAAAGAAGAGTTCTCTCGGAGGGACGACGTACCCCTGTGGTGACGAAGTTGGCGATGACGGGAGACACGCGCGCGTCCCTGTCCTCGTGGTCGTTCGGCGTGTCCAAGTCTTGGCGCGTACGCGCGGGATCGTCGTTGACGCGGTGCTTCGTTGCTGTTGCTGCGACCGCCGAATCGCCCATCACAATCACACCGCTATTTCCGGTGATGCCGCCGCTGCCGTTACTGGTGGTGGTTGTTGTAATTGTAGTGCTGCTGCTGGTGGTAGTGATGATCCTCTCGCGTTGTCGGCCGTTCTCGCCGTTGCTGCCGCTCATGTCAGAGCACCACAAATCGCACAACACGTCACAGGACGCAGAGTCCGCCCGTAGTTGTGCTCCTGGTGCGAAGTATCCTGATGGCAACTACGGGATCGATTCGCACTTACCAGATCGACTCTCAGCCGAGACCGCGTAAACACCTAGGCCGCGCATTCAGTCAACACTAGCAACCTCTCTCTCGCAATATGGCGGCGTTTCTCAAGTTCTAGCAAGTCGTTTCACAGCGACGGTTTTGCCGTCGCGCAACACATTTCGGGATTCGCGCAAGGAAGTCCGCGTCTTTTCGCTCGCCGTTAACGGTTCCGGTTCCTTCGGAGTTTCTCAGCTGCACCTGGTGTTACTTTCTCTGTCAAATGTGATCTCTTTCTCTCTTCATCAATATACATAGTTACAATACTGTATTGTATATCCGTTTTATTTTACTCCGCTCCGAAGGGCGCAAAGTGCAGCTAAAGCGGTGCAGAACTGTAGAACCAAAAAACAATTCCCTGGCGGGGAATACATTTCCGGTAGATTTTATATCAGGTTATAGAAAACACTTGATCCTCCTAACGTTTCTATTTTCTTTTTCACAAAGGCGGGATTTCTTTCTCCTTTCGTTATAAACTTTTAAATTTGGTTTCTATCGATAAAGTAATTAACTACGCGTTTTTGCGTAGTTAATGAAAATGCCGGTAGTCGATAAACCTGGGAGTTGAATTATCGACAAACAATAAAATGAAAAAATAAACTGTGTTGATACAAGAAAATCGCGCGCAATGTAATACGCCGTCACTACGACAGTGGCGCGGCGCGGAGATGGTGTCCGCTCGCTCTCTCTCTCTCTCTCTCTCTCTTTTTCTTTTTTTCTTTTTCTCGCGTTTTGCCAGAGTACGGCAGCAGCGCGCACAGAGCTGCACGGAGCGCAGCGCAAGTTGATTTGCAGGCAGTAGCGAGTCGCTGCTTTCGTCGGGCGAGTCGTCGAGTCGTTGGGCAGTCGAGTCGTCGCGGTCAGACTGGAATAAATCGCTCGAGGATTTCGGTCTCGTCCTCACGTCACACTCGTTGTCGTTCGTCGTCGTCGTGTCCCGTTGTTCCGTATGCGCGTCCCCCGGCACCTCCTCGCGGTCGGTCGCCATTGTCCCTGACATGGAAGCCTACCAAAATGGCAGAGATCGTGCAGATGTTTTTGTTCCTATATAAGTCCAAGTATCGTCGGAAAGGCCAGTGGCGGCCGCGATTGACGTGCGGCGACGTCCTCGTCGCCGCTGTGCATCATCATTATCATCATTCTTCTTCTCATTCCCGTCACACCGATCACCGCCACTGTGATCGCGATCGGCATCAACGCAGCCATGGCAGCGGCGAGACAACCAACGTGTCCTGGGCGCCGTTCCTACTATGGGCGGCGCTCGTCTGCTGCCTTGTGCACGTAGGCGCCGCCGCGTCCTCCGCCCCGTCGTCGCCGACCGCGGACACGGCCTGCGATCCCGACACCTGCGTCAACGGCGACTGTGTCAATGGCACCTGCATTTGCCGCGACGGCTGGCAGGGCGAGCACTGCCAGTTCTGCGGCGGCAAAGTCAGGTAAGCTCCTCCTAACTGTTATCTGTCAGTACGCTCTTTTCGATCTCGCCGATTTTCCGCCCTCTTTTTCTCCGTTCGTTTTTCGCGTTCGATTTTTTTCCGCCACACGCGATTTTCAGCACGACGGACAGTGGTACGCTCCGCTCGCCACGAGCGCCGTTCCTGTTGCAGCTGTCTCGGAGCATATGCTCCAAGAGAGTTCGGAGCAGGTCGTCGCATCGGCGCCTGTTCCAGGAGACGACACGCGATGTGCCGACTGGCACTCATGTATATTAATAAATTTTATAATAATATAACAAAAAATAATTACAACAAAACTATTTGCAAAGTAAATTAACAAAAAAGGATCAACCAGAAAGAAATAACAAAAGAAGAATGCAAGAATTAAAATAAGATAAAAAGAAATACGCTTGGCCACGAGATTATATTTTTTAATTTGTTAATTATTTTTATTAATTTCATTTGTGCTAATTTGTTTAGTAACATTTTAATAACGTTTGTATAATAATAACAGCGCGCTAAATTCTTTGTTCGTTCTCTCAAGAGAGAACGAAGCGAGTGCGAACGAACGTAGATGCGATTAACCAAACTCTCCCTCCACGACTAGAAAATATCGCTTTTTAAATATCACGGGAAAAATTTGTGGAAACCGAAGACACGAGGGACACCATTTCTCCCTGCATCCGACACTTCGTACGTGTACATATGTATACTTATACTCTCTAGCGACCAAAAACGCGCGCGTCTCGTGCTGTGGCGTGCTCGTTCGTGTCAAGTGCAACGGGATCTTGTGACTTTCTAGGTCGTTCTCGTCTCTTCGATCGCGTGTTCCGGGTGAACGCGCGACGAAGAGATCCTCGCTGTCCACTTCGCTTTACGACGACGTAAATAAACGCCTGCGTGCGTGCGTATATGTACCACGCGTGCGTACATACACTGGCATGCGTTTAATAGTGCAGACACGCGTCGTTGTATTCACAATATTCGATTCTCATTCGAGAAGTCAGTGAGTAACGCAAAAAACTGATACTAACGAGGAGAAACTTTATGGATATATTTTTTTATTTCATTGTTTCTCTCTCGAATACGATAGACGCAATTTTTTGTTTTTATTTTTCTTCAATTTTTAAGAGAGAGAGAGAAACATTGCTTTCGACGTACCGCAGATGATAAAAAAAATAAGATCAAAATGTGTTTCTCCGTGTATCTAAAAAATTTATATTATCTCTGTGTTATTTGAGCAAAAAATTGTTTACTCTTTGATTTGTATCTTAAGTTTGTATTGGTCGTAGTTTTTTTTCTTTTTTTTTCTTGTTACTGAATGGGAGATCTTCAAGCTAAGAACAACTAAGACAAAATAAAGAGTTAAGTGTGGCTGCGGGTATGATGTGGTGCTTGAAACGTAAAAGATTTGTACGTCCCGCGGTAGTTCTGCCTCTTATTTAAACTTCAAGCAGAATGAAAAAGGAATGGGCAGTGGGAATTAGAAAGAAAGGCAGGTATTGTATACACCTGCGGCGAGTCTTCTGTCTTTCTGCATTGTTGACTTCAATCGTATACAGCAGGAAAAGCCGACTTACAGACAGCCCACTCAAAACGATCCGAGATTAGATTCGCGCGCGTCCGATCGATCGATCGTCATCGACGTTAAGCTCTTGTCGTCGGCGCGACAACCAGGGAAAGTGCTCTCTATCAAGGGTGCTGATTACGCAGCGCCGTCAAACTCGACGAGACGGGAACAAAAACAGTCTGCGCGACTGGTCGCGCTTGTGTATATGTACAACACGTATCGCGATCCCCCCATTGTTTTCAGAGAGACACATCGGTCTGACATGCAAATCTCAAGGTTGTCGGGAAAAAAATCTACATGTATTTACGTAAACAAGTCCTTGAGAGTGTATAAAGATGAGAATAAGAAAGAGTTTTTTTTTCAACATCCTTTTGTATTAAAAGTAAATAAAAAGTAACACATGAATAAATAACAGAAAAATAACGCATTAATAAATTATTATTGCTTATTTTAAACTTTTGTTGTGCAAAATTAATTAGTCCCGCGTTTCTTTTTTCTTTTTATTTATCTTTTTTTTTTATTAACATCTCAGCGAACAGTCTTTAACGCGGAGAGAAAGCTTTCTTCTTGCAAGTCACAGAACTGCATAATCGTTGCATAATAGTCGTGTAATGAAAGTCTAGAAATCGGATATTTTTATGCTGCGCTGAGCAAATCTCACACTTATGCAACGCGTTAGTTCGCGCGCGCGCGACGCCGCCGGATGTTCATTCGGAGTTCTTCGGGAAAATGTCAAAGGTACTCTTCTCTCGTCCATAGTGTAGTCGTCGTCACGTTCGCTTGCGAGCAATCGGAATCCACGGCTGGCGAGGGTATCCACGGCTGGAATATTTCTCGTCGACTTCTGACGAATATCTTACATTATTCGGTGAATATTTTCGAGGATGTTCTCGAGTTTTTGACAAACTCAAACAATCAATAAAAACAGAACTTTTATCACACGTACACGCACACGGTCGAGGAAACAGTGCGAAGCAATTGTTCGATTATATTTCGAGAATTATATAAATAAAAACAATGTTATCGATTACAAGCGTCGAACTTTTAACTATTTAATTTCACGGAAACGAGGACGCACAATTGTTGTCTTCCTCTCTCGAATTCTTCCGATGATTTGAAGCATCATCCTTTTATATCCCTGGCAAATACCCGCGTCGCGTTTCAATCTTAAACTTCGATGTCGCGTTTTCGTCGCGCGTTGCTGGAAATTGCGGGAAGAGTTTTTCCTCAAAAGAGAGGAACGATATCTCGGTTCGTTTTACCGCACTTTGATGGTCTCGCTGAAAACCGGTGCTTCCCGCAGAATTTGCAGCGACATTTTTCTCGAAAAAGTTTCCACGCTGAGAAAAATCCACAGGACAGTCGTGCACGTGGGAAACACGGTCGAACTATTACACGTCGAAATTTCGTGTCTATCTTTGAAAAATTAATCTCCATTTTAGCAGACGTTCCGCTTGTCCGCATTGACAATGATCAATAGACACTGTTCGGAGATCTCATCTTCTTTCATTTTCCACATATATGTAAAAAAATATAAGTTTTCAGATCAGAACGAATCTCTCGTCTACGCACGCGCAGCAAACGACAAATTTAAAGGTCAAAGAACTCCGGAGAGAGATTTCGGTATTCTTAGCCTCCCAGCTCTTCTCCTCAGGATCGTTCATCTCTCGTTTTATATCCAAGATTTGTCGTGTCTGCTATCAACATTTGATTTATTAATGCACTCGATCTCCGTAATCAGAGCGGAAGTTTAACGTTGATAACGCGCACATTCCCCGTTACGACAAACAGAATTATCAGAAAAATATTTGTCGAGTAAAGAATCTCTACTCAAATTGATCAGTAAGGAAAACATTGTCTGTACTCTGATCAATTAATCCTCAGAAAAAAGATTATTAGCAAACTGTCAAAAAAAGTGTCATTTAAAATTACACTCGTCGATAGACTTTCCGTAAATAGGTGTTAGTTTTTTTATTTGACAATTAATTTAGGCTCCGTGAAATTAAATCAATAAGATGCTAATTAGGTCGTGAAAAGAAGGCCAAACGCTGTTGTCGATGCGCACTTACAAGTGTGCTCTTCATTTTTTAATAATAAAATTTTCAAGCCTGGCTTGGGTTTTTAGTGGCTTATTCAGTTATTTCTACTTAAAAAATTGCAAACAATAAGAGAGGAACCACTACGGGAATTCATTGGAGATTGTTGACATCGGAGTTTGTCGTAACCCAACGAAAAGAGTGAACTCTATATCGAGCTCTTTTTTTTTTCATTCGCATCAAGAATCTAGACCGGAAACAACTTCGACCGACTGCATCGTAAATTATACGCTTGATTAGATGATTGTACATATTGAACGATGTATTCGCGCGTGTCGTGCGATTCTTTATCTTTTTTACGTGTGTCGTGCCACCGCCGCTGCGTCACACGTGACAAAAGCGTGCACATGCGAGAGACACACACAGGCGGAGGCGCTGCTCTTACGTGTGCGCGTTTCGTTGTGCCCGGCATAATGCGGCTTGTCTCTGCACCGGCAATCGCATCGCGTTGACAGAAGACGCGCGTGAATGCGGCGAGCTCGTTAGTCCGCCCAGACCAAGGAGAATTTCGTCTCTCTTGCAGTCGTCGCTAATTACGATCCCGCGCCGCGTTCCCGTCTGTTGCGAACTGCAGCGCATCTACGCGCGCTGCACATGTCGAAGAGAACGTCGAAATTGCTCCTTTAGAAACGCGACCGAACGAACGACAGAGCGGCATCGCGCACTTTGTAACGTATCTACCCTCATTTCGTTGAAAAGACAACGTCGCTTGAAAAACAGCAAGAGTGTAATTAAGTTATTAGCATGAAATTTATATATATAAATATATATAAATATATATATATATGTAATTTTTTTTTAATTTAGGTTTTTATTTTAGAGTCACATTTGATGTTTATATTAGTTTTTGATATTTATTTTTGGTTTTTGTTTTAACACTAAAACAATCCGTTGTATGATATCTACTTTAATGAATTATTGATCAATATGCAGACTAAAGGAATGTAATTAACGTAAAATATCCTCTCATCCTGTATAAATTCTGATAAATTGAAGATAAAAACAAATTATATATATGATCTTTTACAAAGACAATTTTTGTAATTATTAGCTGAGGTTTGTGTCGGATAAAAAAAATCCATTGATTATCTATCGGAACTATACAGATTGCAAGTTTAATTGGCCGATAATGGCTGTGTGCGCGATAATAATTACTCGGCAATTCTCGTCGTTTACAATCACGTCACACGCGAGTTGCAAATCATATTAGGTGATTATGTTTAATTTGAAATTCTTTCGGCGCGAACAATTCGACGACATTTATTAAGATAATTGTGCGTTATTATTTCTGGCCGGAATGTCTCCGACGTAATCTCATCTTGTGACAAACGAGCTGTCAACATTTTACAAATGTTCAATCCGCGACGATGACGGCTTTTATTCGCACAAGTACAATCTTTAGACATTATCAAAAACAAATATCCGAATTTCTTCCAAAAACTAGGTAAACGATAGATTAACATTTAGCGACAGAATGAATATCGACAATTTGTCTTTTGAAAAATTACGCTTTCTGCAGCATTTCTTTTATTTTTTATTTGTTTTTATTTTACTTCGATTTATTGCCACTGTGTAAAATCCATGTCATCAACGCTTAATGTCCTACGTAATAAATGTTCATAACGTTCTCTATGAATACTAACTATGTGAGCATCAGCGGACAAACTTCCCACTTGCAGTTAACCCGTCCCCGCTAACTGTGAAGTATCGCATAATCCTAAAACTATTCTACCGCTCGCTTGATTTCCGACGTAACTATTCCGCGTCTGAAACCCCCGGTCCGGGTACACGATAATATCGCGAAATTATCCATTAGTACCTAATATTCGCATTAAGCTGTGAATTTAATTAGAGTCGCGCGTGTTTCCGCGGAACGAGCTCGGTGGCCCGAATCCTTGTATAAGCTCGGGTTTAATCGTCGGTATTAAGTTCTTATATCCTCCTCGTGGACTTTCTTCGGGTCCTGGCAAGAGGATAGCGCGCTCGACAATATTTTCAACGGCGCGTGAGAAAAGTACAGAGAATTTCTAGTGAGGCGCGCGAGAACGTCCGGGCTCAGATTTTCTGCCGGTCGAAGCGAATTCTTGCCGGATACTCTACTTCCACCAGAATTCTACCAGACGCTCTGTCTCAACTTTTTTTTCGCGGAATCGTTCGAATCTCGTCGCGACAAGAAAGTCTGAGAAACTTTGTACGTATTCAACAGGACGTGTATACCAATTCCAAGCTTCGCATATGCGCGTACATGTACAGATAAAATTTCAAAGTTTCGCAAAAGGGGCGAGAAAAAGAGGAAAGTCGCTGCTTATTTATATATTATAGTGTTTTCTTGAACTATATACATCTTTTCTCGCTGCAACCTAATTTGTTTGCGATGAAAACAAGCTCGCAAATGGCGCACTATGTGCGTTCATTATTTGTAATTTTTGTTTACTATATATATATATATATATATATAATATTTTTCTCTTTATTTTTAAAATTGTCAGAAGAAAAAATCTGCAATCGGCAAACATTTGTTCGAAGTGCTTTCTTCCAAAGTCTCGGAAATACCAATCGCGCTGAATACGCACACGCGTATCTCATCCTGCGCTTTGCTACTATATTTGTACATAAAGCAGTCGCACGTGCTCGGACAAGAATGAAGGCTCGCAAGAGAAGATAAGCGCACGAGTGGGTTATGCATAATGTAACACGCGATACAAAACAAAACGAAACCCTATCCCCGCGATATAATAAAATCGATGCGTTTACAGGATGCGCTTGGCTAGAGAAAAAAACTTCAAAATTGCATCCGGCTGCGGATCTTACACGAAAGACAGAAAGCTTCGGACATGTATGCGCTCGTGGTATCAAACGAGAGATATACAAGAACAATTTTGCCATAACGAGAAAAAGCAGCGTCAAAGCAACGTCAGCATCGGATAAAAAGATACACTCCCGCGAAACAAGATCGAGAACACGTTCGCGTTATACCTACTTACGAGTAGAAAACAAAGAGATGAAGTAAAATAATAAAATCAGTCATATCTCATTATTAATAAACTCTGAATTTAAATTTCTTTCGTCACGTTAAATATTTGAACATCTCTCTGCATTCACTCGCGTCGAATAAAATGTTCATTAAGATAATTGCGCTCCATTATTTTTTTAGTAATTTCTCATCTAATTTAAAAGAATTTTAAATTAAGTATTATTAATTTTGTAGTACAGAGAACGGTCGTTGCATACACGCGTGTATTGCGATATATACTCTTGTTACTTATTGTTAGTGAAACATAAAAGTTCTGAATTATATCGAGACACTTCAGAAGAAAACAGGTGTTCAATACTTTGGCGTATTGATTTTATATTTAAGTGTTTCTGTTATCTTCTAACATATCTGCGCGCGATTTATCTAAAAGTACTTTGAAAATGAATGAGATATCTTATCTTCTATTCAGGAAGCTCAAATATTACAGTTCCGATCGATGCAGATAAAATAATTCCCTTAACAATGTACATGCATGTACGTACACATTTTTCTGATAAAATTAAAACAGAAAAAAATACAAACTTTATTGTTCTACATTTTGCATATCCTGGCGATAATTGTCACTTATATAGGTATATATATATATATATATATATATATATATATATATATATATATAAAACGCTGCTTTAAAAAATTTCAATTTCAAAACTACGACGAATGCAACGAGGTGACATGCAAGTTTTCGAGTCACGTTATTCTCTCGCGCGTATTATCGTTTATTACATACTCTCACGTGCTTTGCTCAATGAAATTCCACCGATCCGAATAGAAAGCAAATCGATACACGCTCGACATTTTCTTACGGACCCACAAGACCACGTTAGTTAATATCCGAAATATAATACGACGTGGCGTGAACGAGAAGATATTTCAACCAGGAAGAATGTTAAATGCGCCGAATATCTCACGATGGATGACGCGATACGCTGAGAAATTGCGGATAATTGCGGTGCATGCGCCGAGTCATTAAATTCTGGCGCGATAAGACCGTGCACGGTGTCTTGAGAAATTTATGCAAAGTATTCTCGAGAACACAGACATCTTCCTGCGAATAAGAAGATTTTCGAAAAGTTTTCTTTTTGATTTTTGCGCCGCGTGCACATAAAAACACGCATAATGAACGCTTGTGCGCAACGATTCAATGCACTCTAAATAAGGGTGGTGGTTCGAGGGGTTAATCGTGTTTGCGACAAGTTCGGATGCCGCGAGTCCACTGTGGAGAAACTGTTACGTTTCTCGCTCGCGAGGCAAATAGACTTCGGCAAAATTGGAAAGCGTTCCAAATGTCACCTCGCCCATAAAACCTTTCCTCTCGGTGAACCCAACGAGAGCTTCCTACCGTTCACTGATCCGTCATATCTGATCTCAGCGCGTCAGTGGTGCAAGGACCTCGATCAGGTACACACGTACCGGATTCTCTGTAACGAGATTCAGAAACTTTGAGATTTTTCTTCAAAATGAAAATCAATATATAAAGAAGAAGACATAGGTATATATACTATATCCTTCGTTGAAAAGAATCACTAATGTCAGATAAAATTTATCGACTCTATAAATTAACTTCATATATAAGTGTCAATTTTATAAAAATTTTTTATTTTTGATGTTATATTCAGTAAGTTTCGTTTTTTTCCCCACATATAATACGAGCGGGAAACTGTTCTCTTTATTTGCTCCGATTTGGAGCACAGATGAAGAGCAGAATGATGGAGCAACAGAATTGAGTTTTAAAAAAATGTAACATTTTTATTAAAAAATCCTGAAAAATAATAAAGAATAAAATCGATTCAAAAGAGGCAAGCGTGATAGTATATAGTATCCTTTGTTTCTTGTTTTTTTTTCTTTTTTCTATAAATTTTTCGGCTTTTGTCCACTTCTTCGCCGGAACGGGAGCTTTGGAAACGGAGTCTGAGCTTTGTGTTTTTTTCTTTTTTCAATATAAAAATAAACCAGCAACGTCTATTCTCTTTGCTATCGATCGAGAAACGCGGAGTTCGTTATTCTCGCGGTTGCTAAATTAAATTATTACCGCGAGAGCATTGTCATTCATATTCTCTCTTTTTCTATTTTCAACGTCGCGCGCGCGGAGTTTCGCAGTCGCATTTCAATGCGTTATTCATGCATTTGAAGTGCATGTCAATACGCGTGACAGGTTTGTTATGCTTAACTCGTGCAACGAACCGACTCGTTGTTAATCGAAATGGTTTATACAGACGACCGCTCGTTGTTTTCTATCTATCTCTCTCTCTCTCTCTCTCTCTCTCTCTCTCTCTCTCTCTCTCTCTCTCTCTCTCTCTCGTTTGGATATATAAGTGAGATATACACGCGATTCTTTCAAGCGCGCCGCGCGCTTTTGCATTCTATTTCGTTTATCGACCATCCGTCGTGTCTTGGCGAGCTTTGCATCATTGATTACAAAGAACACAAGATTAGTCCGATGAATATCGCATGACGTAGACTTTCTCAGATCTATTTCTTAAACGTAATACACACAATTTCTTTCTCTAAACATATAAAAATATTTTTCTAGTAGCAAACAAAATACAACAAATAAAAAAGAATGAAAGATTTTTTTTCGTTAATTTGCCGAAGAAAAGTGGCTTGGGAATGTATAGACTATATTTTACGATGACTATAGTCTGCTGAATGTAATTATAATACTAAACACATTGAAAAGAGTTAAATTTACAAAATTTACAATTCTCTATAAATTACGTAATCTCTAAATTTTTATATTTCCGAAACCAATCGTTGCAGCTTGCTTGTTCTCCAACGACTCAAATTGCTCAATGTTTTGCCAAAAATCGCTGGAAGTTGAATCCTTCAGTATCGGACGCTCCAATATATATGCGACAATTAAATGAGCGCGCATTCCAGGCACTGACGCCAGCAAGTTTTATTGCTCTTCTCACTCCCTCGAGACCTTTTGCGAAGGTTCTCCGTTTTCGCCGCCGGTTTATTTTGCTCGCGGGTGCAATAATACAACGGACCGTGGCAACGCGAAAGCGAGAATCGAAAACGCGAAATATGATTTTCGCGATGTTATTACGTTCTTCAGCTTCCGATAACGCAGATACGTACGGATCGTCTCTCGCGCCGCTTCCACGATATCCCGACATTCGATAAGAATCTCGGAGACGAGAGGAGCAGCGTGAGATCTATCACGTTACAGTTTCAATATTTTTTTCCACACTTACCTGTACGAAGGGTGGTTTACAGGGGAAGATGTGTTTCCGGACTTTTCAACGCTCGTTGGCTTTTCGCGAGAAATGCAGATCCTTCACGCTGCGTTCGTTGCAAAAAGTTTATTTCCGCGGCGTCGGTTATTGATACACGAACATTGGGCGAATGCAAAAGTTTCGATGGGTTCCTCAAAGACTGATGTGACAGTTTTATGGCGGCACTTACAACATGGAAATGTATCGTTGAAAAAGTTATACTTTTAGTAGCTGTCGTTATAAACATGGAATTTGGGTTTAGATCAGTTTAATTGTGTGTGTCTTGAAATATATAAAATGAATATTTGAGAGAGAAAACTTCGCGTCTTTTCACGACTTACAAAACTACTCTCTTCTTTATTCTTCGATGAAAAGCTGGCTATCTTTTTGTGATAGAGAATACGAATGGCTGCCAGAACGGTTTGAAGAAGATAACGGAAAACAATAGGGATTATACTTGATAGAATGAATAAATTGTTCTTAATAAAATTACTCGATCCATTTTTCTATTATATTACAAAATTTATCAAAAACTTTCAAACGTTCGCTCAATAAAAACCGGATTGAGAACCGGTAGAAACTCGCAATTTTTATACCGAGGTCCACGTATGGGCGTGTTGTGCGGCGTCTGGCACGCGGTTGTGCCGCCTTCGCGATTTTCACAATGGTAATTTCGCAAGACTCGCAGTCGGAAAATGAAACCGAGTCGAGCAGCGATCGGAAGAAATGCGTTTTGTCTTAAAAAAAAAAGCCGATAACGTCCTCATGCGATAATTTCAACGAGCAACTTTTTAATCTACGATCCGAAGCGCACTTACTTGGAGTTCTCTCTTGTCAAAAGAAAGATAAAAAAAAGTGTTAATTTGCTGTTCAAGCCTTTGAGAAGAAACTTTTGCAAATGTTAAGTTGAAGTCTCGCGAAAATTAAAGTGTTTTTTCTCTCTCCCGGTTTAAGTGCCGTCAGTCAACTGCGCGATATTTTTTTGCGTTGTGTGCGCTTACACTACACAGAAAGAAACTTGAATTCTTCAAACATTTATAAATATGTACATATAATTGCGTATCTTGCGGCGATATATTCTCTTTCTCTCTCTTTTGCAAAAAACGGCGTAACAACACCGATAACTCCCAATTGGGGAGAAATTTCCAATCGACGCGTTTGGAATTGGACGACGAAACGAGCGCGGAATTCGAAATGTGTGTTAGTTTTTGTGCGATAACAGCTCTCCGTGCGCGCGCGCTTTATCACGTTACACGGCGCGCGCTTACAAGCAAACTTAACGCCGGGGAAAATTCTAATTACGACAGAAACAGTTTCACAGGACAGCGTCTCTCATTAAGCGTCCGTTCTCTTCAGCTGTATCTCCTGTTGCATTTGCCTACCTCTTTCTTCTTACTGCACACCCGTTAAAACGAAGCGGGCGTGTATCCGCCTCGTTGTAAGCGCGCAGAAAGGGTCCCTGACAGAGCACGGGGAAGGAAACAAAATTATTCCGTCGCAGCGCTTTTTCTCTTTATGCATACAAATCTCGATTCCTTAATGCCGATTCAACATTATAAGAAAAAGAAATTCTGCAGCAATTGTAGTTAATTGATATAATATAATATTGCAATTTCTCTTTGTCTTTTCTTCGCTTTCTCTCTCTCTTTCTTTCTCTCGGAAAATCCAACTTTACGGTCACCGGTATATACGAGAAATGCAAGCGCAAATGTTGTTCTTCGCGTGAAATTAATTACTCGTACATGTCTCTTTGTGCGATATCGAAAATACGAACAATGTTTTTCTCTCTCGATCGTTTAAATTTTGACACTCTCTTTAAGTTAATCGTGAGATGCAATGTATCTGCGCACTGGAAGTGTAGTATAATACACATAATCACCGGGTGAATGCAATTTAATCTCTTTTACAAGTCTCCGGTGCGCGTTCACAGTGACAGACGCGAGTGCTGTCGCGTGTGTAGCCTCTGTGCTTATTTTTTTTCGTTACTGCATTCTTCATGCTTTCTCTATAAATTCCCACTTTATGCTATTGAGAGAAATACTTTTGTGCGTAATTTCTTTTTCTCCGAACTCCGTCTCACCACGAGATAAATTTTTCGCCGCGTCATTACGGCGCGCATGAAGTACAAGCGAATGCAATTTAGCGGCGGATGACGTCGCGGCTAAAATTTTTTCCCCGGCCATTGATTTCTCGGGATCTCTCGAATCTCTCCCCACAACACAGGAATCAGATTATGTTGCTCTCCGTAAAATTTCTAGGAAATCTCACTTTACAGCTCCGCCGCTGTTCACGGCTTTTCTCGTTTAAGTAAAGGATCTTCCCTTTTCTTCGAGAGAGAGAGAGAGAGAGAGAGAAAGAGAAAGAGGATTCCTTCTTTTAATCCCTGTTGCTCCGTAACTGCATGGAGAAACGGCGGAATTAAGTCGCGAGAGTTTTATTCTCGTTCATTCTGTTGTTCTCTCCGCTTTCTCACGTTGTTGTTCGGCTCCCGTTTCTAATCTCGTTCGTTGATAACATCTGCATTAGTCACGTCGTTACGTAAGCATCTCGAGATTTGGGACTGTGTACTTTCGCGCGAGAATTATCGGAAGTGTTTCGCTCATAGCAACACATTATTTCAGAGTGCCCAGGTTTAGATCGTGGTCTTATTTTAATCTTCTCCGGTGCGCGCGAAATTCTCACTCCCGATTCTTGCGATCGAATTTCGGCGAAATAAAGTTCGCCGACAATGTGTTTCGACAAACCGGGGAATTCGCCATTTCTAGCGTACTTCGCTCCGTCACAATTTGCACACAATGCGCGCCTAAAAAAAAAAAAAAAAAAAAAACGACGTTTTCACAGTATCATCGCTCACAGAATCTCAGATGTCTGGGAACTTGGCGTTTCTTCCACGAACGAGAATATCAGATTTCACAAGTTCTCATGAATTGGAAATGACTTTTGGAAGTCTGACGTATTTTTTTTTTTTTTTTTTTTTATGCGAAGAGACCTATCGATACATACAGAGAGATTCTAAAGATATTTGCGTCACGCAGACAGATCAGGTTCATCACGATGCTTGATCAGTACGCCACTAAACAACTGATGTCATCGTTATTAATACAATACTTTACGCACGGCATTACCTCTGTCGCTCTCTTGCTTATTTATTCGCGAGAAAACGTCCTGTATCTCGTAAAAATAATCGATGTGATTAACAAGAGTTTGTTAAAATATTACCATTTTAACTTGCTTTTATAGTCTTGCAATGTATTTTACATATTTATATTTCAATTTTCGGCCTTTGCGTCGCCGAAGAATGGAAATATGTTTCGCTAATTTTAACCATTTTCAACGTGCTTCTGAAATTTTCAGTGAAATTTTTTTCTACTCGAAAAAAGCCAGGAAATTTGCCGCGAATGTTTTTATTGTTTATTAAAAAAATTAAACGAACTGATGGAAAAAGTCAAGTGCAGAAAGCTGCAGAAAATGTACGACACTTTGTTCACATTTTCAACGTCTCTTTAAGAAGTTTTTAGTGAATTCTTTTCTACTCGAAAAAAAATTCATTGAAATTTGCAGAGAAGTTTTTTTTATTGATTGACATTGTTCATTCGAAAATTAAATAGAACAAATTGACGATAAGAAGAAGTTTGAATACAAGAATCTGAAGTACGATACGCTTACGCATTCCCGATATGTCTCTCAACAACCTGCTCGAATTCCACGTTGCTCATATCTCTTGTTCGACTTCGAGTGAAGAAATAAAACTGATCGGACGGTCGTCGAACTTGACGTCGAACGTGACTCATCAGTCTTGTTGATTGTCGCGGAGGAACGCTATTCTGTGAGCGCCGCGGTCCATTTCCCGATATTTACGAGCGGCTCTTAATGAGAGGCGGAACTTCAAGACGCGTCTATAATCGATAATGATTGAACCGTCTACGCTCGCGATAAGAACCAGAAATGCCTCGCACTTTACGTCCAAGTGTACTCGCGATTCTCGTCGGGAGATAATAATTCTTTTAAAGTGTCCATATAATTGCGTAGAGTGTAATTTGCATTGTATAATTTCGCTTTGCGACACGATCTCAACGTACGTATCTGTTTTTTTTCTCTTACGAGATTTTGTTTAACTTAAAATTCTAGCATTTTTACTCGAGCATACATATTTACATTTTTGCGGAAAATATTTAAAATCGTTCTTCCATCTTTCCGCGTAAGTCTTCGTTTAGTCTCTGCACGGTATGCTAATTTCGTTTCTATGATCCGTTCTTGATTCTTGCGTTGCAACAGGCGTGTGTTGCAACTTCGGCAATTGCGATAATAAATACTGCGCAATCCCACCACGGTTTAATCTACAATCTTTTCTGTGTGCCTCGAAACTATTAATTATATTACATCTCTTAGAAACAAAACGAGAATTCTTATTATGGAACGCTTTTAATTCCGAGCGCAAAGAATCGCGTTTTGTGTCCGCGTTGTTTTACTCGAGAATTTAATTAATCAGAAGATTTGAATTTTCGATAGCTGTAGTGCTAATAAAAACTGTTATTTTAATCATAATATATATAATTTTATTTAATTTGTATGTATATTACAAAAAAAAATAGTTTGCAGAAGACTGAATAATAGTTTGCAAAATCCATCGAAGAGCAAACGAACGATAACGCTTACAGCGCAAATAATTAAGGAAGGATGTGTGTGATAAGTAACAAAGTCAACTCGTAAAAACGTAGAAATCTCACAAACTGTTCTTCCGTGTCCAGCACGTTCTTCCTATTTATTAACACGAGGATGTCTTCTCGCGAGCGTCTTTGTTGAAAAATCTTCGCGATAGCGAATCTGAACTTCGCTATCGTAAAACTTGTAATCGCAATAAAAAAGTGTATCTATATATATATATATATATATATATATGTGTGTATATACCACTTGTTATCTATAAAACCGGATTATCTGTAAAGCTGCTAAAAACACCAAGCATTTTCTTATCTCGACAGTTTCAGATTATTATCGATTGTCTCGTCGATGCGATTGTTTCTCTTTGTTGTTTCTTTGTTGTTTTTATATCGAGTTTTTATATTTGTTTAAACTTCTTGAACATTCTTTTGCACAACATAAAATTGTTCGCAATAAAGTAAGTAATCGAAAGAGATAACATCGCGCCAAGACTAGGTAATCGTGAGAACACGCACGTAATGTTACACGCACTTGTGCCATACACGTTCTGCAATAAAAATTTTTTATATACGCGGTTGCATCGCGCGCAGTAAAAAAAATATCCGACGCAGTATCCGCCACTTGTGTCGATTCATAGGTGTAATAGCGGGCGCGCCTTCGCGAAAGCCGCGTTCTTTTTCTTTTTTTTCACGGCACATTATTGTTATTCCTACGCTATCGCGTGGCGCGTCCTGTGTGTACGTGAAACACGTGTGTTACCTAACCGCAGGTGTTCTATGCTCTTTGTTATTCCATAACGGTGTTATTAATTAATGTCGGTTCGATTTAAATGTGCGTTTTTGCATCTTTAATTAATAAAAAAATTTTCATTTCATATAAATCATTATAACGCCTTGCTTGCGAAGACTATCGCGCCGCGCTGTTGATAAACGTTTTATTTTCGAATATCGATGTTACGAATTTTCTCTTGTCATGTGCGCCATCACACTTTTACATTTTCGCGAATTTGTTACAGAAACCTCGTTACATGTCTCTTGATATCTCCGGAAGTAATCGGCAATTACAAATAGAAATGGAAGTAATATTAACCCCTCGGGTTGATATTTCACTTAATTAAAATTCAAATAACGAAGAGAAATGTCATTTTAATCGATTCAGATCCCATTCTTGTAGCATAATTAAGGATTATTTTTCTGCAAAACTTGTTTAAATGGAAGGAGCGAGAGAGGAAGAGAAAAGAGAAAAAGATTGATATTATCGAAGTTAATGAAAAGCTTTTCTTGTATACCTAAGGGTTAATTCTCCATTCTTCTCTTTCGCAAAGTTAAAGAAAGAAGTAACTGACTTTTCTTCTCATTATATACTCAAAGAGCGTATTATGAAGCACCAGATATATATCTCGTATAAATGAGGATAGAAGAAAAGTAAGATCTCGAAAAGAGTGCGGGTGACTCGCGGCGTTGCATCAGATTTTCCTCTCGTCAAGGACGTTCTCCGAACGTCGATTCTCATCCCGACTTCCGGTTCGTCTTGCACCGACCGCTGTTAACGGTCGTTGGGAAAAAAATGGGGTGCAATTAACGAGGTCGACTGCTCCCTTCGACGCTGATGCGTCGCTCTCTTCCGTGTCGCGTTTGTTGTTACATCCGCCTCCGATGTGCGGCTTTCCGCGCGGCTCAAATCGTCCGAAATTACGTCCGATTTTATTACTCAGCGCTCTCACGCAAGCGCTGTTTATCGTTAATTGACGAGTATTTATTGGCCACGAGGATTATATTTTTTCTCCGACGAAGAGAGACAATCGCAACATTTTCTTCGCTCGTAAACTCGGTGCAAAAAGATCCAACGCGTATACGCACCTACGTCAACGATGAACTTTGCATGCCGCATACATTATTTCGTGAGATACGTCTATCTGCTTTACCGCCCACATTTATATAGCCTTTCTTGTGCTGTTTGCGACCACAGAGCTATTTTGAATAATTTGTGCCGGGGCACGTTTTGAATTATTGAAGTCAAATGAATTTGCTTCCTGTGTTATAAATTATATTCGTAAACGTTTTATAGAGAAAAAAAATTAACATCCTATATTGTTATTATCGTTATTACATTTATTATAACTTTTTTAATAAAAAAATTATATTTATATATAATTATCACATTTCTTATATTTTTAAAATAAAAAACAAATA
The DNA here is from genome assembly GCF_002006095.1 of Pseudomyrmex gracilis. Lineage (NCBI taxonomy): Eukaryota > Metazoa > Arthropoda > Insecta > Hymenoptera > Formicidae > Pseudomyrmex > Pseudomyrmex gracilis. The sequence continues at coordinate 1,131,901 of NW_018020611.1, forward strand.
TTAGTAGATATTATATTTAATAATATTATATGTGTGCGTTACACAATATGCGAGATGTGTGCTTCCTTTCGGTAGCTTATCGGAGAGGAGCGGGAGCATTCACGACGGTTTTGGCAACTACACGGCAGACGTCAAGTGCTCCTGGCTAATCGAGAGCCAGCCAAACACCAAGATACGGATGCACATAGAGCAGTTCGCGACGGAATGCGGCTGGGACCATTTGTACATCTACGACGGCGACAGCGTCGAGGCGCCGCTACTGGCCGTCTTCTCCGGCCTGATGCACGAGAACAACTATCACGTGCGCCGCGTGCCGGAAGTGACAGCAAAATCCGGCAGCGCCCTGCTGCACTTTTATTCCGATGTCGCGTACAACATGAGCGGCTTCAACATCACCTACAAGATCAACGCCTGTCCGAGCAAGTGAGGCTTGATTGTTATCGGTTTGAGTAATAATATATGAGTAACTTTTATTGATAAGAGAGACAACAAAAGAAGAAGCGTGTTCCACTTTTTTATAAACTGAATTATTACTATTGATTTTGTTAAAAATGGCTTGTATTATTGGAACCATTATTTTACCTCCCCCCCCCCCCCAAAAAAAAATGGAGATCTTATGTGCGCAAGAACGGCCTTGCTTGGCAAGGTGGCGGTCAATTTGAAGAAGCGTAATAAAAGATTACAAGCTGTTATTTTACAATCAGGTCACTCCCGGCTTAGGAAACTTTATCGAGCTTCTACTGTCTGCCGGAAATACGCGTAATTCTGTGTCACGTTTGATAACGTCACCTGCGGTCAGAAGACGATCAGCTGTCCGTGACGCAAAAATCGCTCTTGGGTTTCTTCTCGTCCCACGGGACGAGCGGCGGACAATTTAAGTCGAGATATCGACTTAAATGTCTCTGAAACGAAACGATTATGATTTCTTTGTTGTTCAAAGCTCTGGCTTTTTTTCCATCTTGTATTCTCTTAAAATCTGTGATTTCCGTTTTATTGGGGGAAAAAAAAACCTATCAAACTAAAACACACTTTACTGCACTGCTTCTCGCACATTTTTCGTTTTGATATTAAAAAATAAAGTCGTTTACTGGAAAAATATTATTAAAAAGGCAAACATTTTCTCTTTGTGGTATCGATTAAATATCGTACAAAAGAATATATAGATATATTTGCTGATCGATAACACCGGAGATCATTACGGGTGGCGTCTTCAAGCGGTCTTGGCTCAAAGCCAAGATTGGTTCAAACGTTATCTACATTAGTCGTGATTTTACATTAGATTTGATTATTTATTATTTTATTTATTACATTTGTTATTAAGAATACCGGCGGGTCATGGCTAAAATTAAAGTCGCATTTAATTTGTTTATTTTGCACTTTTTTTTTAAGTATGTTTATTTTTTTGGAAGTCAGTTTGATACAAGGCATCCGTATGTTGATTGAACACGTGCATATTGTATACACGCGTTTAAGTTTCGCGTTGTTTTCAGTTCCTCCGACACAGACTGTTCTGGTCACGGCGTGTGTATCGACGGCACGTGTACCTGCAACGCGTGGTGGACCGGTGAGGCCTGCGACGTGGAAGTATGCCCGAACAATTGTTCGAAGCATCTTGAACAAGGCGAGTGCAATCCAGAGAGCCATCGATGCAAATGCAATCGTGAATACAGAGGTAAAGAGACAACGAGAAAATCACAAGTCAGTCGGGTGATTTGAGAGAGAAAGATATTTAATTTTTATTTGTTTTAGTACGGCAATATCTTATTACACAATCAATTGATACGATGATATCTGATGTTCAAGTTTAACGTTACCACAGCGTATTATCCATCACAGTTATGATAATATAACTAGTTTTCGCGTGGTCGCGCGAAAAAGTGAGACATATTTTTTTTTTACGCTTGATGCAAATGTTACCAACATATTTAAATTTTATTTGTCAATTTTTTACTCTTAAATAATTGATGTTGTAACAACAATAGAAAAAAAAGAATAATTTATCGTGATATTACGCTTTCAAAATTGAATACATAAAGTTTGCAAATATTGATGAATATAATATAGCACGCAATAATTATTGCAATTAAAAGTAATTATATAAATAATTAAAAAAGGCTAAATAGAACAAGGTAAAAGTTACTTACCGCGTGTGTTTTCTAGGCGCGGACTGCAGCCAAAGGAGCGACCACGGATTTTGGGAAACTGTTACGTATAACGGTCTGGCGCCAAACGGCTCGGCCAGTCACTGCTCCATCGTCTGGAAGGACTCGCTGTACGTGGTCGGCGGCGAGAGTTTCCATCGCGCCAAGATGATATACTTTTACGATTTCAACGGTAACGTGTGGGAGACGGCTCACGTCGACGGTCGTGCGCCATTGCCGCGTTACGCGCACTCGTGCGTGCTGTTTGGCGACAAGATATTCGTGTACGGCGGCGTTGAGCAAAACTCGACCGTGACAAACGAGATCTGGGCCTTCGACATATCCACCAAGGTCTGGGAGAACGTCACCGTGCACGACGACTGCCACAACAAGACTATCTGTGGTCCACTGAAGGTGCGCGAAATTCGTTCAAACAATATCAAAGAAACAATGTAATTTAAAATTAAATCGAATATCGACAATTAATTGGTACGTAACTTCCGTAAAATTTAGATAGAACTGTCTTTCTCTTTAAACTTGAGAACTTAAATTCGATTTTTTAACTGCTCTAATTGTCTGTCAACTGTTACACGATTAACGAGTTGTTTCTACAGGTAGCCGGACACACTGCGACTCTGGTGCAGACAAAGAACAAAAAGGAGAAGATGGTTGTGATATTTGGCTATTCGCCGCAGTATGGTTACTTAAACACCGTCCAGGAGTACTCGTTGAGTACGCGCGAGTGGCAGATCGTTCAGACGAGCGGTTTTCCGGTGAAAGGCGGCTACGGCCACAGCGCCGCCTACGATACGCACACGAATCTCATCTACGTGTATGGCGGTTACGTGTCGGAGTCGCAGAGCTCGAATTTGCTGACCAGCCGGCTGTACTCGTACGACCCAAATGAGAGCAGATGGCGTTTACTCACGTCAGCGCCGTCGGCGCGTTTCTTTCACACGGCGGCCTTTGTCACGGGCGGACTGATGCTGGTGTTCGGTGGCAACATGCACAACGACACGCAGGAATCGCACGGTGCGCGATGCTACTCGGCCGATACGCTGGGTTACGACGTCACGTGCGACACGTGGCATCACTACACCATGCCAGACATGAACGATCTTCCGCGATACGGTCACAGCGCGACAGTCTTTAGGAACGACTCCGGTGTATCGATGTATATCTACGGCGGCTTCGACGGCGAGATGCTCTCTGATATGTTAAGGTGCGACTCGACTACAATTTATAGATTTTGTTTTATGAAGAAGCTAATTCTGTAAGATGTTTTTGAGTTCCTATTATTGCGCAGGTATACCCCGGGTAACTGCGAGAATATAACGAATCAGAATCAGTGCCTGAACGCGCGGATAGGCCTGAAGTGTGTGTGGCACACGCGGGAAGAACGTTGCCTGCACATCACGAAGATATCGCATCACGAAAAGGAACACGACAACGAACACGACAGTTCTTACATGAAATGCCCTCCTTACGACACGCCCCCACGTGGTATGACGTCGCACGAGGAGCTCTGCAAGCTCTTCACCGATTGCGTCGCGTGCTTGCAGACCTCGTACAATTGCGTGTGGTGCGGCAAGAGTTGTCTGCACGAAAAGTGTCGGGACCATCCGAATTCGCCAAACTCGAGACCCATCACAGAGCTGAACAATTGTGACAAGAACACCGGCATCGAGTGCTTGCAGTTGCACACGTGTCACGCCTGCTCCAGCAATCCCCGCTGCATTTGGTCGTGGTCCAACGGACCCGATCGCTGTAAGCCGCACTCGAAAACACGAGAGGTGCGTGTGAGCGCGAGTGCATTTTGATTACATATACATAGCGTGGCTGAAGTAAATATTAAATATTTAAAACCATGTGTTTTTTAATTGATGTATGTTTGCAATCTTGCGATTTTTCACATCAGGTGAGCATATTAAATGGTACAATCCAAGCGCAGCGTTTGACGGTGGATACGTGTCGCAGTCCGTGCGTCGAGTACACGTCGTGCCGCAACTGCACGGAATCCGATTGCATTTGGTGTCAGAACGAATCCAAATGCGTAGACAAGAACGCGTATCCGGCCAGCTTCCCGTATGGACAGTGTCGCGAATGGACGGCGATGGACGAACGATGCCACGCCACGGAGACCGGCAGGGAATGGTGCAGCTTCTACGCGTCGTGCTCCGCCTGCCGATCGGATCCCGGATGCGGTTGGTGCGACGACGGATCGGGCACCGGAAAAGGTTTGTGCCTGCCCGGCGGTGCCCGCGGTCCCAGCAGCAGGAGCTCGATCACGTGCCCATCGGATCAATGGTACTTCACCAAATGTCCGAGTAAGCGAAGTTTTGCCCCAGACTTTCTCCTTTTGTTGTTTGTATCATATCTTTTACGTAGTTACATCTCGCTGTTGTTAAGTCCAGATTTTATTCATTCTTCGCAGTTTGTCAGTGTAACGGTCACAGTACTTGTGTTCCAAATACCAGTCTCTGTATGCAACCGTGCAAGAACAACTTGACTTACGGACCGCATTGTGACAAGTGTAAGCCCGGTTATTACGGTAGCCCGCTCAACGGAGGGACCTGTCAGCGTAAGTAATCTTTATTTTTTTGCTCTCACGTGTAATTTAGTATCATTTGTACCATTGCACCGCGAACGAAAGGAATATAATTGATTGATTTTTTATACCCGACTATTACAGCTTGTTCCTGTAACAATCAAGGCACGCAATGCACGAGCGAAACGGGCAAATGTTTTTGCACAACCAAAGGCATTATCGGCGATCATTGCGAGCGATGTGACGTATCCGGCCTATATCACGGAGATCCAACAAACAAAGGATCATGTTTCTGTGAGTTCAATTATATCTGAATCTGAAGTTATTTTTATATCTTCATACTTTTACAACATCTCTTTGTAATTTGAGTCGTTCAAATGTCTCATTTCGCGTATTTTAGACGACCTGGCGATCGATTATCAGTTCACGTTCAATCTGAGCAAGAAGGAGGACCGTCATTACCGGGCGATCAACTTTAAAAATTCACCGCCGAAACCCGAGGTCGATGCCGAGTTCTCCATCACGTGCTCCGTGCTCGCCAAAATGAATGTCACCATTAAGAAGGCAAATAGCCCGGAAATACCGTTGCTGCTGGCCGCGAATTGCACAACGAGCATGTACAAACAACGCTTCAGCAAAGCGGAACACAACTTCGGCAGCGAGGACAACAACACGTTAACCACATTCTACGTATATGTTTACGACTTCCAGCCGCCTCTCTGGATTCAGATCTCGTTCTCGCAGTACTCCAAACTAAACCTGCAACAGTTTTTTGTTACATTCTGCACGTGAGTATCACAAGTTGGACTTCGGGACGGTTCTTGATTCTAAAAGTAAAGTTAGTTCCGGTTATGTCTTTTATTAGATTCGAATAAGCGCTTTTTGAAAAATTAGAATTTTGAGAAATGAGACACACTCTTATTCGCTCTTCAGTACGCTTGATTTTTTCCAAATTTTCCATGCTCCTTCCATTGTGCTGACCCTCAGGCAGTACTTATTTGTAAATTAGAGATAACATGACACCGCACAGGTGCTTCCTCGCTCTGTTGCTGGTGGCCGCCATCATTTGGAAGCTTAAGCAGAGATACGACATGTATCGACGGAGACAACGACTCTTCTTGGAGATGGAGCAGATGGCCAGTAGAGCCTTTAGCCGAGTTTTAGTGGAGATTGAGAGGCGCGACATCGAGAACTCGGAATCGGATAACGATCTCACTGATTGCTCCAAAAACAAGAAGGTACGTATCCGGATATCTTTTCTTAAAAAACTTTCGATCCTTCGCAGTCTAAGTCTCTTAGGCTCAACTTATGAGGCTTATTTTTTTTATTCGTAGAATATCCCTCCTAGTCCGATCGCGTTGGAGCCTTGTAGCGGCAATCGGGCGGCGGTCATATCTCTGTTAGTCAGATTACCGACTGGCGGCGAGCCTTACACGCCAGCCGGGCAGAGCGCTGGCCTGGCCGTTGCGTCCGCACTAGTCACGTTGGGCAGCCAGCGCAAGCCATCTTTGGAACTGGCAACAAAAGAGCCGAAGAAGTCGCGGAAGTCTGTCTGCCAGCATCCGGATTCCACTTGCATTTAGCAGTAAAAAAAATAAAAAAACAAAAAAAAAACAAAAAAAAAAACAAAAAAAAACAAAAAAACCCAAGCGACGCCAGAAGGAGAGATTGCGACGGGATGCGACGTGATAAACTTTAATAGAGTTGTTTGCTGTGATCTTGCCCGTGCTTACTACGGCAGAACTATTTTATTTCATTACTCTAACAAAGTGCGACAAAATGCGAGACGATGCGACCGCGTTGAGATCGAAAAAGACACAGGCGAGAAAGAGAAACCGTTGTAGACGCGTGTTCGATCGGAAACGTTTTAAAAATGCCACATGTAAAACTGTACATGACGCGGCGACATTTGTCGCCGAACGGAAGGAGATAACTTCTCAGCCGCCAATCGTGGTAAGTAACGCTCTGTTTGAACTTTTGAGAACTTGAGCTTTACGTATCTTTTTCGCGCCAAAAAGGACGTTAACGAATTCGGCTGAATCTCGTGCTCCCTTCGCAGATCTTGATTGACACGCTGTACAGTGTTGTACATATAGACAATTAGATATACAGTTTTTCTCGAAAAAGTTAAGATGTATCGGATAAACTGGCCTCGTGCATATTCGAAAAGCTTTTATCCGCTGCTTTTCTTTTCTAGAGAAAAGAACGCATATCTTCGAATTAAAAGATTTAGATAAGTAAGACTCTCACATTCGTGCGTCTAAACTTCTGCGTTGGAAAGACTAAATATCGCGCTCCTTTGGAAGTATTTTTTCTTTTTTTTTTTTTTTTCTTTTTTACGTGTCTTGATCGTTTTTTCGAGGCACAACTTTCCTGCGCAGCGGATAGAAGCTCGCGTAAATGCCATATAAGAGTTATTCAAGAGAAAATCTATTAATTTTAATTATCGAAACAATTGAATTCTCGAAGGAGTACAACGCTTCGACGTAAGCTGTAAATAGGCTGTATTTTTGTCGGATTCGAAACAAAAATGCGGATCGTTAATAGCGAAGAAAGACGACGAAAAGTAAGTTCGAGAGGAGAAATTCGCTATTTGTGCACTCGTTCGTTAAGAAATTGTGCATAAAATTCATATTCTAAATCGGTGTCGAGCGGAGATAAACATCGCAACCAATGCAGATTTTGAAGAAGGTACAAATCGTGTATTTTCGATTTTTGCATTTTTGCATCAAGATACTGTGCCAAAATCAGCGAGTTATTTTTTCTTGATTAATCGTCGTGTGACCATTTTCGGTGAAGAACCGGAATCCGTTCGAACGGAAGCAACTCTCTCACGTGATTCGTTATTTCACTTTCGCTGCAACTAAAATTAATGATTGAGACATTCAATTAGTTACAAACATTTCTCGCTGAGATAGAAACTTGAGAAATTTCGAAGAACTTGTTGTCACATTTCAAGTTTGAGAAGAAAAAAAATCGTCGCGTGCGGTTGCAACAAGTACCTCTCATTCACAAGAGTTTATTTCTACGTTTTACGGGACGAGCGAGCGACGCATGATCGTGTCGCGCATTGATTGCACGTGTGACTGTCTTTCCGAGCATTTAATTGACGCAAGATATTTTTACGTTTTTTTTCTTTTTAAATTCACGAGGCTCCGCTTGTGTTAGTTTAGCCGTAATTCTCGTATTTTATATCTTGTTATTATCGGGATACATTTAAATTATATCATTAAGAAAAATCGCGCATACTTCCATTTTTTTATACATCGAATTTGTACTTGTTCCGATTTTCGTACAACTTCGTTAACGCGGATTGCGACGATAGCGACTGTCGTTCAGAACCTCATGTTCATTGTGAAACATATTTGTAAGAATTGGCACGGTCGTTTCTTTCCCACGATAATACCAGAGAAAAAGAGAATCATTTTCTCAAGACTCATACGTACATACATGTTTAGATTACGTTACTCCTACGAAATATGTTTAATCTGTGTTACGTTTCTGGTTACGCTTCTCTTTTTCTTTTTTTTTTTTTTTTTTATTATGAATGTATAATGTACATACTTAATTTATATATCCTGCGTTGGTGCGTTGAGAGAGGAGGGGAGATGAGTAGATAATATACTTTGCAAACGAGAGAATTATTATATTACTCGGATTGTGACGTAAGTGCATTTCTGTTTTGACATTTAATACTCATACGTTTTCTCCTATCTTTAAAAAATCTATACTAATTTATATATTATAAAAAAGACGTGGTCAGAGAGAGATAGATATATTTACATATATAACTTTTATATAAAACTTATATATGTAAATAATCCATATATACATATAGATATATAAAACATATATAGATATAATATATTTATAAAAAAATAAATATATTATATATATTGATAATATAAATTAGAATCCCTCCCTTGTAAGCGATGACACGCGCGTTCTATCTCAAATATATTTTTCGTACCAAAGAAAGCTCTATAGATGTGAATAAATCGTTATTGCGCACGTATAGAGAACTAGATAGCACTTGAGAGATAATCAATCGATTTATTATGTATAACAATTAGGAATAAAAAAAAAAAAAAAAAAAATCGTAACATGTACTGGCCGCGTCTGCAAAATGGTCGTTTTTCGTCGAACGGTAACACACACATGTATTTGACTTATATCTGTTGCCGAAAAAACAACTTTATGTTTTTTGATACAAACAGCTTTAGTATTTCGAGTAGCCGAATACTACTAGTTCTCATTCTCAAGAGACAATTGCGGTGACTCTTCTCTTATGAGCGCCAAATACAAATCTATTGTTTATTAAAGTATATATTTTATTGAATATATTATATTGTAATATTTTTTATGATTTTGTATTAAAAAAAAAAAAAAAAAAAAAACGAACAAATACGCTTTTGATCCTTTTGTTGCCACGGATGCGCGCGCGCCTGATTTTAAGTCGCGAGCGCGTGCACGTAATTAGCCATATCCGCGACGTGTTGCTAGTCTGACGAATACTGATCAAATGATTAAAATTGAGAAATGTGGAAATATATCGAATCTCGACAACGAAGGGATCGAGATCGCGAGAGTTCGGAAATATTGTTTGTTTAGAGTAAATTTTTATATTAGTGAAAAGAAAATGAACATGCACTCTGTCATTTATATAATTTTAGACGTAGCGCTTTGATTTCGATGTCGCATGGATATCGAGTGTTATCTTTAAGTGTTGGTTTTGAATCTTCAGCGGACGACCGCTCCACCGGCGCTCATAAATTTTCTTCGCCCCCATATACACTTAGGCACTACACTTGAGAGTCTTACTATCGGAGCGAGAATCCGCTCTCTCTCTCTCTCTCTCTCTCTCGGAGAAGTAAAATTCTCAAACAAACGTTCCTTTAAGAATAAATTGACGAGAAGAAGACGTTTGAAAATCACCTGGTTCGATTTCACGCTAGCCTCTCGAAAGATAAAACTCTCAAATGTAAACACCTTAGCTTTCGACTTTCTATCATACACCGTAACACTGCCAATGTAATATTCCTCCACTTTGTTGATCTTTTACACTGCTTCGTCTTCGACATCCCGAGACGACGGCCTCGTTTGCCGGTCGATCTCTGCGACTGATAAACACGTACGAATACCATCGATACTTTGCAATCTCTTCTTATCTCTGTCTCTCTGTCTCTCTCTCTCTCTTTCTCACTCTCTCTCTGTCCCTCTCTTTTCAACGAAGATCGCGCGCCACGACATTGTTTGCGATCGTGACGGGACGGCAACGTTGTTTTCAAAAGGCTAAAGTAATGTTTAAGTATTGAATAGTAGAGTAACGTAATATATGCACCTGTTCACTTTCCTCGTCTTTACTTATCTGACAATACTGAGAAAACATTTTCTAGATTTCTATTCACCCTTTTCTGTATCTTCCAATTTTCTGTTCAAACTAGCCTAATTTTATAAATGTAATATCAGATAGTTGTTCAATTTACAGAACACTCAGAGGCAACATTTGTTGTTTATTTTATGCATTTATTGTGACAACCAGATTTGTATACGTAGTGTGTATGTAGTTTTATATATACGTATCAAGGAAAATGAAAAATAAGTTTTTTGTTAAATAAGTTGAGGCGACAAAATAAATAAACTACGACAGAATTCTTCGGATACATTCGAAAGTAGTGGAATGTACATATGATATAATTAATACTGCACAATTATGTAGGGAATCTCGCATTAGAACTAAAGTGATAAAGAATTGAAACCAAATTTGCACACACACAGTCGTGCTGTGAACGGTCGGATTGCTCAATCGGATCCGCTCTTGTGCGCTAATTGCGACCGTTAACTTCCGGTAAGGTAAGTGCGTCTTGTCACGATCCAAACAAAATTCTTCCATTTTCTTTCTTCAAATTCGGAAGAAAGAAAAGGAGAGATTTTTCCCTCCTTTCCCCAAAGTATTCAAAGGGGATATTCAGTCATATAATTTTTCTAATTAAACGAAATTTCTAGGTTCTTGAGTTGCGTAAAAAAAAAAAAAAAAAAAAAAAAAAAAAAAAAAAAAAAATACATCTTAGAGTCGGAGAACGCGCGCACGCGTTGATGTAAAATATATCCATTTCTATGGATAAAATTCAAGTCACCAATCGTAGTTAAGAATTCTTAAGCGTCGCGTTTTTGTTTTCTGTGCACACAGAATGCATCAAGTGCAGGATATATACGACTGAGGTTCGAATTTACAGGACAAAAGGAACTCTGTCGATTTTTCTCATATCGATATCAGACAAACGGGCGTGCGAGAAGAATACTTAATAATCTAAGTAGATAAGAACACACACACAGACGACATGTATATTATACACATGCTTGCAACAATTTTTCTAGAACATAAAAAAATCTCAAGATTTATTTTTATTCGTAAAAAAGCGTAAGACAAACTACTCGACGAAAGCCTGTCAAGTCAATGAATGACCGAACGACTTCAATTTCTCGGCTTGTGAGAAACACAAATGCGAATATAGCGAGACCCGATCGCATTGTACAGTGTAAAGTTTGACACTATCGCATCGGTTTCTTTTGCGAAGAGGATACTACATATCGTCGCCTCGTCATCGGCTGATATTTGTATCGATGATTGCGCACATCGTGTGTTACAAATTACTTTTTTTATATATATATTAAATTTATGTATTTAAATATATTGTATACAAAAACTATTGTTATATTTTATATTACACCGCGTGTGTTAGAACGAGATCTATATTTGAGAGTTCGAAGTAAATTGTATAAATATGTTATATAATTAAATTTATATAAATATGTATATATAAAATATATATATTTTTTATTTAAATTTCTATATAGATTGTATTACAACAAAATGTTTCAATCACAAACGCGAATTATGTCGCAGTAAAACTTTATCGGATTAGAATGAACATTTAAGTGTATCCGATACGCGTGTGCGCATCTCATCGTCGATATGACATGTACAGTATGTTGAAGTCTCGAAAGTTAAGGAAACGATACAGTGAAAAGAAGGAATACACGAATATATATACATAAATATTAACGAATCGCCCTTAGCGCATGTGCATCGAATTAAATCTTATGTAAATGATCGCAATTTCATATTATGCACATACGATTTATCGATCTAGTCTATGAAAGATTGAGCGTGTTTGCGTGCGAATATAGATGGTTATATTATATCGGCGAGATATCTTTTTCGCATGATTCACGAAATGTGCAATTAGTGCGAATTTGCAATGAATTGATTCGAGAAATTTTTACATTTTTTAAAAAATATTTTAAGATTGTTTCTTTTGTTTTATTCTTGGTTAGAGTTAGGTTAGTAACTTGGAGAGCTTTACTTTTTGACAGTAAAATTTACAACAAGCATATAGAAAACAACAATTATAAATTTCATAATGTAAATAATAAAACAAATCGCATAAAGATAGTTGAAGATTATTTAAGAATTTATAATAATTAAAACGTACATTTTAGAGTGACTCGTTGTGACTCTAATACTGTCGAAATAGCAAAATTGTTTTCCAGCTAGCTAAAGATTCAATCACAGTAGATGTTTCACTCGATGATTTTGCTCTCCCTCGAATTTTCACCGCGACGTGTTATCGCAAAATACGTGAATTTGTCACCGATTGATTTATAATGTTAACTGTTTTATATATTTTTTTTTTTTACACATCATGATGTATAACATTAGTTACGTGCGAGAGGTTTCGATTTAATTTATTTGCGCCGCCATCACTCTTTGCTCGCGCATATGATTATAACATGATTCGTAAAAAATCACGATTTCGCGTGGTTTGCGAAGAAAACCGCGCGATATGTACATACGTACATTACATGCATTACAAACAAAAGTCACGTAGTGGTCGAGAGAATTGAAAACAATTCAGGCCATTAAAAGAAAGAGTTCTGGCAAATGATAGTTTTCCTAGAAAACATACCATGAAAATGAAGAAAAGAAGTGAAAGTGAAAATATAAGTATACAAGAGAGAGAGAGAAAATGTGTAACCAGTGTGTATGTATGCATGTGTGCGCGCGCGCGCATGTGCATGCGCGTGTGTGTGAATACGTGAGAATGCGAATGCGAGAGATGCTTGTGTTTTTGTGTGTGTTAGAAGTTAGAATGCAAAGAATGTAAAGACTCACAATGAATGACGCGTGAGAGTATGAGAACAGAAGAGAATCGTACATATTGTATAATATTAAATGAAAAAAGACAGATATTGTTTAAATAAAATTGATATACATAAACTTGACGCGCGTGTGTGTAGCTATTTTATTTTACTAATGAACGTCGCGTTCCACGTCAGATTTGGATCGTGAGAGTTTGACTTCCCTTCTGTTTCACACGTCGTGCACCTTGATCCGAAACTACGTGTTTCCGACCTCTACCTTTCCTACATCTCTTTTTTTTTTTTTTAAATTTTTTCTTTATTATTTATTTTTTTATTTTTTGTTGTTGTTAGAACCTAAAGCTATTAACTTCTGACAGAGTTCTTTAAATTCGTTTCTAACAACACATTAAAACTGTATTACTTTCCATATTGATTATATTGTAATAATTAACATAGATGTATTAACGTAAGATATATCAGACGTATCCCTACACACAGTACCAAAGGCATCCCGAAAAATCATTTACAAAATTTCAAATGGGTTAGGCTCTAATCTAACCTAACTTAATTAGGGCCTAACGGACAGTTAGAACCTAACAGATAAAAAGAAGCTATCAGGGTTAGCTTACCGGGGTAGTCAGAAACTTTGTAAAAACTGGACAGGCCAAGTTGTAGAGAACGTTGAAACAAACAACTTTTAATAAGGAACATGGGTGCGCAAATGTACGTAGCGTAAGCGAAACGAGATAGAAAATTTGTTTCTTAATTTTTTTTCAATAAAAGTTGTATTTTTGAACGGAAAATTTTGAAACTTTGCACACTTGTAGTATTCAACAAACTGAACAAACGGGCACCCTAAGATTTGCTTACTTCCGCTTATTAGATATATTATACTTCAATACTTTTATATGAAAGATATATAATATTACAAACAGAAACATACCTTCGTGCCAGCATTTTATTGCCCGAACCGGCTCCTCCGGTACTGCAAACACCGCCATCATGCGCTGGCCACTTACTGCGACGACACCACTCTGTAACAAAATAAAAGTCTATCATTAGATTAAGAACTTTGAAGAAAATTGGGTGTACTGGGCCTACACACACTACCAAAGGCACCCGAAAAAGTCATTCCCAAAAATTTAAATGAGTTAGACACTAACCTAACCTAATCTGGTTAGGTCCTAACCTAACCTAATCTGGTTAGGTCCTAACCAACTATTAGTACCTAACCGATTAGGCAGAGCTAGTCTAAGTTAGCCAAAATATTTTTATTTATTTATTTATTTATTTTTTTAAATACTGAGCCTACACACTACCAAAAGCACCCGAAAGTCATTCTCAAAAATTTAAATGAGTTAGACCCTAACCTAACCTAACCTAACCTAACCTGGTTAGGTCTTAACCAAGTATTAGTACCTAACCGATTAGAGTAGAGCTAGTCTAAGTTAGCCAAAATATATATTTTTTTAAATAGTATGTAAGTATAGTAATACTAATATCTAAGTTAACGGGCTAATCAAAACTTTTGTGAAAACTGGACAGGCCAAGTTGCAGAAGACGTTGAAACAAACAACTTTTAATGAGGAACATGGGTGCGCAAATGTACGTAGCGTAAGCGAAACGAGATAGAAAATTTGTTTTTTTTGTTGTTTTTTCCAAAAGTTGTATTTTTGAACGGAAAATTTAGAAACTTGGCACACTTGTAGTATTCAACGAACTGAACAAACGGGTACCCAAAGATTTGCTTACTTCCGCTTATTAGATATATTACACTTGAATACTTTTATATGTAAGATATATAATATTAGAAACAAAAATATACCTTCGCGCCAGCATTTTATTGTTCGAACCGGCTCCTCCGGTACTGCAAATACCGCCATCAAGAACATCGCCATCAGCGTCACCAAAAGTCCAAAAGGAATATATATAGTCCAGATTGTATCTTCTTTAGCACTCGATCACTTTCACACGCACACACACGCGCGATCAAGTGATTTTTCTTCATATTTTCTTTAAAAGTTTAGCTTTTGATAATATTAGACGTTAATTCACGATGAAAAATTTCACGTATATCAAACTATTGCCTCGCTGTTTCGAGATTTATTTTTTTGGAAAATAAAGTATAAATATATAAAGCAATGTATTACAATTACACGCAACTCACATTTCTTTGTTATATGTATGTTATAGACACGATATGTAGAAATGTACTTTTTATTTGAATTGTACAGAGAATTTTACAACAACCAAACTCTAAAATCGAGTCAACAAACACTACGGAAAATAAAAACAATCTATAACGTTTCTTCATTTCCGAACTCTTCTCAATGACAGTTAAGATGACCATAGTATCGCTCGCACCCAAATTGTCAAAGAGAAGAGTTCGGAAATGGATAAAAAGTTATGGATTTGCCGCGGTTCTCTTAACAGAGAGTATTAACGAAACTAATTTGTAAAATATTAAAATCGTGTTGTAAAATTGTTCCGATAAAATTCAAGTAAAAAGTATATATTCCAATAGATGTTACGTACAATATGTAACAAAGTAATGATTATCGTTAGAGGTGAACCGATATATCGCTTTATGTATTAGAATAATGATTTTAAAAAATAAAGAAATTACGAAGCGGAAGACTAATAATTTATATACGCGAAATATTTAATCGCGATATACGCGGTAG
>NW_018020612.1:0-108738 GCF_002006095.1 Pseudomyrmex gracilis
TCTCTCTCTCTCTCTCTCTCTCTTTCTCAAAGTCGCTTCCAAGTCTCTTGAAGCGCGCGGACTCGACGAATACGGGCGAAATCTTGCCGCTTGTCGGGAAATTCTGTAAGTTAGTTTCCGGAACGCGCTTTCAACTTGCACATAATTTCACGTCCAAGTTCTCGTTAGCTGCCGTTATGCGAGAACGCGCGTGCAGTGGTCGCGTGCGTTCATTCGGCAACGTTTTGCAGCATCACTACGCGCGCGGCCGACGCGTTGTTACCTTGTTGCATCCGCTTTAATAATGGCGCAACGTTACCTGCTGCGCACCGAGTTGTAATGCCGCATTGCGATCTGAGAATCTGTCTCGTACTTTTTCCAAAATCTTTCTCTCCGTCTCCCTCTCCATAACGCTTGTTTTGTGAATTTAATAGTAAAAGATACTATTAAGACCTCATTTATACATAAGGGAAAATCTCTCTAGAAAAAGGAGAATTATTTGATTATATTTTTTCACTTACAGACGATCAATTTACAAACGGAATGTTTGAAAGAAGAATACTATTCAACGGATTTCGATATAAGAAATTCTCTTTCTCGTATAATTTGTGAAATCGACGTTTTTCTTACGTACCATTAGCTGTTATTAAATTCCCATCCCGTTTCCTTTTGCATGTTTAATAACGAGATATTTCGCGAGAATATCTCGTTGGATGTGGAACTGCGTACTTTCCTAACACCGGACTCTCTCGCAATTTTTTAATACTTTTTCCAACCTAAGCGAAATTCCTAGGAAATGCACAACATCAAAATACTTGTATATACGTTGACCAAACATTTAATTATGCCATTAAACTTTATGTTGCGTGAAGAGTCCTACCGCTCCTTTCACTCTGCCGCGTACTTTAGTTTGCAAAATGATTCCTTCAGCGATATAAGAAATACAATATATGAGTCGTTGATCTGATGTTTTTTAAACTCGCGAATACCGACATGACTTCACGCTGCAATTCCTCTTCGCTGAAACAGTCTAATAAATTCTTTTCCCTTATAAAATATAATGAATCTCTTCTTCGGCAAGATTTAAAACGCAAACATGATTAATTTATTATCATTCTGTCGACAAAGATGATTAGCGTAAATTTTGAAAAGGCACTTGCACATTCCAACTCGGGAGCTTTTGTTGCATTGATCGCGCAAATCCTGTCGAAGATTTTGTGAGAACTTCTCGGAAAGACTTTTCGTCAACTTCACAGTTAGCTCTAGCTCGCAGTAAACTCTGGTACTACTCGAGCGACAACTCGCTCGCTTCGTCGAAACAGCATTCGTCACCGCAGTTACAACAACGTATCGAAAAGTTGTTACACGTATACTCGCGTACATATACAGTTGATTCGCGAGATGCGGTCTCATTTTATGATTCACCGTAAACATTCGAGATTCATTGTCGATTATTTCTAAAATTACTGTCGTGACGTTCGTACTGTTCGTACGTTCGTACTGCCATAAATGAGATTGCTATCGTCGTAACTTGTATAATATTTATACAAGTGACGTAATCGCGTACCTCATAATTTTTGTGAAAACAAATAATATTTTGCCAAGCGTCACGAAGCGTAGAAAATCTTGGATACATCTTTCGCGTGACAACGCGAAAATCATTACACTCGGCCGTTCTGATCGCAATTAACGACTACCGTGATGTTCTGAAAAATTGGCCGAGCCACCACG
Source organism: Pseudomyrmex gracilis (assembly GCF_002006095.1). Classification (NCBI taxonomy): domain Eukaryota; kingdom Metazoa; phylum Arthropoda; class Insecta; order Hymenoptera; family Formicidae; genus Pseudomyrmex; species Pseudomyrmex gracilis. The sequence goes on from NW_018020612.1 coordinate 1,711, forward strand.
TAGCTGCATGTCTTTTCGCTTCTTTGTCGTTATAGGTTGACTCGAGGCGATAGTTAACCGTTAGAGCCACGTTTTACCACTGCTCGTTCACGCTTTCGTGATTTTATCTTGTCTTCGTTTAGTCTCGTGCGGCGGTTTCTAACGATCGCGGTTTTTCGAGCGACTATCGTCATTAACGAGAATACTGACTCATTGGAATGGACTATTTGCAACTTCGTGTATACAGAAATAATAAAACAAAAACAAAGAAATATGAGGAACAAAGAGTTTAAAACTATAATTTCTCTGAAATTTACTGCGCAAATTGTTAGATGTGAAAAAATTCTTTAAGTCGTTAATGAACTTGCCTCTGCAATTGCGAAGCATATCGCCGCACGTGCGTACGTATCTCACGCATGTGCCGCCTCTCGATCACGAGTGCGAAAGACGTATGGAATATCTCACGCAAGTACATTCACGCCTACCTACCTACTTGAAAACTAATTAAGGCAACGATAATCGGACCAATTAATTTGCTGCGAGTCGCGACAAATTAATTGGCACTTGTATCGCGCGCTCTATGGGATTGCAATAAGTTCCCCGCTCGTTTGAGCATGGAACTGCCTGTGTTTCGCAGGCGGCTCAATTGTGGCGTATGAGCTATTGCGAGCATCGCGATGTTTACGATCTCAGTTTACGCGGCCGATGTAATATTCGTTTGAGGCGTGAGAAAGGCGTGTATATACAGCACTTAACGCCCCGATATAATACGCTCGCAACTGATATCGACGATACTACGATCTCTGTGATTAGTGAGAGGCGGAATTTAACGATCTTATCTAGAGCAAAGCGCCGCGTCCCGACAAAACGCCGCTTCTGTGTAAGTACAACGGCTTAACGCGCATATATACGTGCTCGTATATAATGATAATTATCCTATTTATCGATTACATCCAATCGCAGCGTTAATATCGTGCGGAAATGTGCATAGAAATAGGCGGATAAACATTTCAGAAAGGGTTACAGCCGGATAAAGAGATAATTTCCAAAAGTTTTAAACGCAGAACACGTACATTTTGTGTTTTCTTCACATTCTCGTGATACAATCAGAACAGATCGTAGTTAACATTATTTTACGTTGTTTTTGTTTTTTTAACAAACCCGTAGACATCAGATATATGAGAAAATTGTCTAATAACTTACCGATCGAAGATCACAGAGTGCGATTAACACGGGTGGTCCAATATTGGAACGCGCGAGCGCGGTCGTAAGATAGATTGCGCGCGATGAAACAACGACTACAGCCAGCATCTTAATAGGAATCTTCAGAAATTCCCCCCAGTGGACTGAACGGAGTCAGTGTTCGGGTGTTATTTATCCCTCCGCTCGCACACTCCATTGTTACCTCAATTTAGCGCGGAGCAGAAAATTATTATACTCTCTCGGCGCGCGATAAACCCGCGTACAAGAGACGAGAGAAATTTTCTCTTCTTATTGAGATGCCGGTAATTTCCTCGACGCATACCAGCTACCGTCTCGTCGTTTTGATGCACCGCGCTCATTGTTTCTCGTCGTGTGCGCGATAACGTTATTAGGTCAGCGTGAACAACGACGAGACCGAGTGTTTTCCCGCCGCCGCCGCTGCCGCGAAAGAAATTCAAGAGGGTACACGAGCCGTCTGCAATTCCGCGCGGTGGCGAGAATTTCTGGGCCGGAATAAACGGATTCTGCAAGAACATTGCGTTATGTACGAGCTTGGACTTTGAAATTCTTAGCTACACGCGCGTTTCGTCCTGCTGCACTTGCTTTCACTTCGTCCAGCGGTCTTCAGTTTGACTTCTCTCCCGTTAATTTACTTTGCTTCATAACTCGGTCCGTGATTTGGTTCTCGAAAGAGCCAATGTTGCATTTCACGAGTTGAAATTAAATTAAATCAAATATGTATTTCTCGTCGGTTTGATTTTGTAACACATACGTGAAATACGTACAAATCATCAAAAATAGAGATATTTTAACATATCGTCAAACTATCAATATTTGACAGTTCGCTCAATTTGCAACGAATCAGACGAGCGCAGTAAAACGCATCGTTTAAAATACAACACTGTAAATACATAATTTTAGTTAAGCTAAATTAAACTAGCTTTGAGAATAAAATACGAGGTGTCACACAGAGCTCGGAGAGAGATTTGAAGTATTAAATTTCTCCAGTTAATTATTTTGTTTAATTACGTTAGCTTTTTATGTAGTTTTGCTCGTCGTTATGAAATTAAAAGCATCTGTACCTAATATCGAAGAACGTTGACAAATAACTTATAATTTAACTTTGCGGCGTAATTTCGCCTTGTGTAATGATCTTTTGCGAGATAACGAAGCTACTGCTCTCGCGATGAGATTATTCGTTCTCAACGAATTATTCCGAACTCATGGATTGTTTCCGCGGCCGTTGACGATTCCGCGAAGAAATTTCACTGTTAATTAGGAAACTTTTTCATCTTATCAGCAGAGTAATCTGCTTTAATTCTCTATTAAGCTTTCCATTCGTGTTTCGTCGCGATGTTATTAGGTTAAGTGCCTGTCTGTGTGCCGCGCCGTATCGAAAGAAATTTCCGTATAATTCCAGATCCAGAGAATTCGCAATGGCGACTCTTGTACGAAGTTTACAGGGCTGTGTTCTATACGCATCCTGTTACATTAGTTCTTTCGCTTGCGCGCCGCTTTAAAGATGGAACGGCGTAACGTGCGCGCGCGCAATGTAAAACGTCCTGTGAAGACGACGGCGCCGTCAGATGCGAGAAACGTAAGATTGAAGTCGTAAAAATGTTCTAAGACGTAACAACGTAAGCTAAAATGTAACGGAAAAACGTTGCAAGGGCACGTAACTCGGTTTCGCCGTCGCGAGGAAACTCCGGAATTACGGACTTTTCGTTCGCGAGCTGAACACGAGACATGCTTTCTCTATTTTTCTACACGGCGGAAATATAGATCGAGAAGTCGCCTTCATTTTTATACCGGACGTTTCTCGATAACTTCTCATCGCGTGCGAGTTTCCCCGAGAGATTGAAGTTTTTCCGCGTAGTTGTTGAATTTCAACGTTCGGCTGTGCGCGAATGATTGACTGTTGAATCCTCGAAATATATGTATATAGCGCACATATATGTAAAAATGATACACGAAAATTCTACACACAAAAAAGTATAAAAGGCTTAATAATTTTATTTATTTTGAGAATTAGAACCTACGTACCTTTGAAGGACTTATAATTATTAAACAAAATCACGTAACATTTATTTTGCATATAGATTATGAATTAATTATGTAGTTAATTAAAGCGCACACGTGCGATATAACACATTAGCAATTTCTACTTAATAACGTTAACAGTTCTCGCAATATTAATCATCTCGAATAGAATTTCATTGGTACAGCGATAATTACCAAAGATCGTGATTATCGAGATGGTGGCGCTTCGCAGCATTTGCTAACCAAGAATTCATTAACCGCGAACGTTTTCCGACTATAAGCGTGATGACTCCGCTTCGCGTTTCTTGCTTTCATTAGTAGCTGCTGGCATTCAAATCGAGCGATTGTTTCTTCTCTAGGTATATACTTATTGAAGTATATACTTCGGTATTTATGATCAGCGATCGCGTTGCCAATGTGTTTACTTTGAATTATTTGATTTTGTCGGTTCTGAATAAAAGTTCGACGTTCGAGCGAACAGATTTTCTCAATCGCCTTTTCCTTTATTCTTTTACTTTGCAAATAAATGTAATTTATTACAAAGTTAAGGAACATTAAAAAACAACATAAACGGTATGTGCGTTACAATAATAAAAAAGTGAATTGAACGAAACTATTTTTGTCAAGTCGTTCTTTAAACATTGGTTAAGTTATTGAAAACATTGGTAAAGTTATTGAAACAGTTTAATTAAATTTTTCATTTATACTAGCACAGCACAATAGCACAACACTGCGCAACGCGCAGGCTATTATTATTTTTATTTTAACGTGTTGTGTCAGTGAACACAACCTGTCATCCCAATGACAGCTAGTATATACGTCTTACAAACCATATAATACACATGATATACATATGAGAGATGTCAGAAGTAACGCATGCAAATCACACTTAAAAATTAGTAAGAAGGAGTGAAAAAACAACACGTGACGGGAAAAAGAGTAAAAAAGAGAATATTATATATATTATATATACTGTAATCGCGTGACCAAGGTCAGTGACCCCGCCGCGGTCACGCGACCGAGGTCAGTGACCCCGCCGCGGTCACGCGACCGAGGTCAGTGACCCCGCCGCGGTCACGCGACCGAGGTCAGTGACCTCGCCGTAGTCACGTGACTAAGATTATTGTTTACTCATGCTTTTTTTGATAGGATGTATCGTACGTCTGCGTAAACCGTATATACGCGCAAATTCTCACCGAGATGCAGTACAAAGCGTGCTGTGTCTTCCCCTCGAATGAATTCATTAATTGAATAATCCTAAGGTTTGAGCCGCTCAAAGACAGGCACTTATGCTCGTCCCACAGCGGCCAACTCTCTCCGATCTCGCGTTCTGCGCTATATATGCAAATTTCGGAGCGAATTCGGTGTAATGGTCTCTCACTCGTTCCTCGCTTTGACTACTACCCGCACACAGGAGAAGTTCCTCTCGTCTTCGAGTGGAGTAACGAGCTAATGCGAGCGCAGTTAGGCGGCGACGACCCCAATTTCACCGTGCACCCCCGCAAATTCATTAAGCAATTGTGATTTCATCCTCCAGCGCCCACTTTTACGGCCGGTCCACTTTTACGCCGCGTAAAAGCATCTCTCCGCGCAACGGAGGGGGATGTAACCCCCTCCTGGTATCTTTATCAGAGAATACGTACGTGCGCCGCCTTCCTCGGGTCCGAGAGGAGCAGCTTCTCCGCTCTCGAGTCACTGCGCCGCTGCATCTACAGGCGGAAACAGCATTTCGTTCTCTGATCTCTTTCGATCTCATTTCGCGCTACTTAACGTCGCGGTTTAGCAGCCCCGGATTTCGCAGATCCTTTGGTTTTTGCTAGGAATTTTCGTTGTCGCGTATAGCGGACAAGCGGATAAACACGCTCGCGCCTCCGCTCGCAAGTTCCTCAGCGTATCTCTGACTAATGCCGCAACGTCTCCGGAATATGCATAGCACAGTCTTCGGGAGGATACACCCGGGCTCTCACGCTTGGGATTACGCTGCCGCGTCATGAATATTCCGCGGGCAGCTTCTATAGGAATCGCGGGAATATGCTCGCTATTTCTTTTTTCTCTTTTTATCGGAAACGGAGATATCAGGACGCGACAGGTTGCGGAATAAATTAAATAATGTTTATAGTAATTCTCGTTTACTTTGTACACAAGACGTGTGTGACACAATACTATAGCGAACTACATACTTATTCAAAAACAGAGTGAGTGAGAGAAAGAGAGAGAGAGACTGTTATCCTTCGCTTCTCATCTTGCGCGTAATAAAAGTAATTTTCACAGCGGAAGATTTTCTTACCCGCGAGCTTCGCTCGCAAACTGTCTATACGTAAGCTTCGGGCGTTTTACAAAAGCTTTGTACAAAGTTATATCGCGCGCTCAACAACCAGCTAGATTACAAATCTCTTATCCGCTCACCGTGAAACGCCTGTTTACGGCCTGCTCACGACGCGGTTTCATTAATTAAAAGCGCGAATGCGCGACGGGGACTGCGCGAATAATAAGGCGCGACTCTCAACGAGACGTTCGCACATAAATTCAGTTGCGCCTTCTTCTGCAACGAAGAAAAACTGTACGCTCAGCGAGAAAAAGTGTTTCGCCCCGGGCTGGTTACGTATGTACACAGGCGAGGTGCAACGTGAGAAGAGCCGCGGGAGGAATTGGAGAAACATAAAATATTCAGATGCCACTCGCATGATAGAAACTTATTGCAGAACTTTGATTTAATTATTTTCTAGCTCGATCTGTCACTTTGTACGAATGTACGGGGCGAAATTCGTGATTGCATTGCCAAATGCATTTGCCATAATGAAGCTCTATATGAGCAACAGATATCTGCTAAGTGGTGATCGTCCGGAGAGTATTGCCAAATATATATGTGTATATATATATATGTATATGTATATATATATGAAAAGGCTGACAATGAATCTATTCATCGAATACGTTAACATCGCGTTATCAAGAGGCAACGGTAGTGCCAATACGTGGATACGGCTAGAGGCGGGTTTGCATTTTAATGACAGTGCAGGACCGGGGGCGATGTAAGCATTATGGCCGGAAGCTGAATTAATCTCCGGAGGGTGAGAATCTCATTTTCTAACGTATATGGAAAAGGACACTAGAAAATCTCACTTAACGTATATGGCGTGTGTGTGTGTGTGTGTGTGTGTGTACATATAGCATCGTGTATTTTCCCACGTTAATCAAACACGATCCTTACAAAAATTATTACCGGTATGAGCCAAATATAAGTAATATTTTAAACCAATAATAAATTTGCATAAGGGAAGCGAGTGTTTTTCAATCAAATCATGCTGAACATCATATATATGTAAAAACAAAATATATATATGTACATATACATATATATATATATGAGATGTAATATCATCCGCGTGTTAAAAGCGTGTATGCATAACCTACATACAGTAATGGAATGCTTAAATATTTAGCTGTTCAACAAATGCCAACCCGATTGCGTTGCCTACTTAGTTATGCCATTAATTCGACGCTTTTATAAAATATTTCCTCTTTGCGAAAATTGTGCAGGTGACACGGAAACTGGGGATAGGGGAGGGAGATCGCTGTGTTACGCCTGTCGCAATGGCGGGTGGTTTATTCAGGTCCGCACGACGCGCCGACAATATATAGCCGCAAAGCCGTGGACGCGTTCTGGGATGCAACGAAAACTAATCTGCGCTCTGAATTTGCAATTCTCGCAGACACGACGCCGATGCTTGAACGCGAGTGCAACGTCCCCCTCCTCCTACTTTCGTAGGCAAACTTAAATATTACACGCTGTTTATCCACGATAATCACGAGTGAATGCGGAACAGTCTGACTGTCTGTTGCTAACAATGTATCTGCATGCGTAATGTGAACGTTCCCTACGTGCATTAATCATGGAAAATACAATAGAATATATATAGCAATGAATTACTGGGCGACTTTTGTACATGTATTATATATATGTAACATATTGTACAGCAAACACAAAAATCTTCAAATTCTTTTTCAAATCAAGATATTAAACATATTAAATATTAAATAATTAATTATTTACTATTTAAAATAATTTAATACTTAAATAATTAATCATTTAATATTTAAATGATTAAATAAGAATATATTTTCTAAATGTCGTTATCGCGCGCATTTATTAAGCAATATATTACGAAGATAATTAATATAACTGAAACCTGCTGTAAAACGTGAAAATCGATATGTATCGGTGAAACGTATATTAATGAGAACCGTTTTTCCCCCCTAATTGGCGGCTCGAACTCAAAATACGCGTTCGCGAATTATTGTTAAACGCGGTATTCCAAACTCGCAGAGATATAGAATGCATTACGAGGGTTGTACACGGGGATTTTCATAGGTATGTATAATCTCTCGCGAACTCTCCCGCTTTCACAGATATGAATATTGACGTCGATGTTCAATTACAACACGTCGGGATCGTACATATTTCGAAGCAAACTCAGTCGAAATTAATAATTTACGGTTGCGTGTAACTTCGCATTCGTACGTAGATTATTCGCATAAACTGACGTCTTTATCAAATTTTCAACGGGAAATGAACTTGCAAGCAGTCGCAACGCAATTTCCGCATGTTCGCGCGACGCAAACTTTTTTTTCGCATAACGTGCAATACTTGTTTTTTTTTCCTGAAGCCGCTTTGCAACGAAGACTCTGTACAACGATCGGATTCATCTGTCCTCGAACGAAGAACGCAGAGAATATAATTAGCGGATGGTAATTTTGTGTAGCTCAGTCCTTTGTGCGCGCACACGTTGTATTATGTGCATTGTCCACATAATTACGTTGGACGGAGGTATAACAGTCACGGACACACGGATGTAGCTCACATGTCCGTCCATTATTGCGGTGTTAACTCGATGGCGAATACCAAGCGCGTCTTCTCAAATGCGCGCACATCAGATAGATCAAAAGCCCCGTGATACTGTATCTTGAATAACTAACCGTAGCTGGCAAACTTGATCTCAGAACCGAGATTCTAAGTGGCATTAAGACGCCACGTTTGCTCTCTGCAAAACATCCTCTCGTACATATATCTGATATAACCCCTTTCCCATTCGATGCTTTTAGGTAAATAATCGTCAATTTTCATTCATAACACGCAATCCAGGAATTACGCTAATGCGTAATTAATATTCACGTCAATAATATAAGAATAATTACTTGAATTTTTTTAATGTGATTTGTGGCGAACGCGTTCGAACGAAACAATAAAAAGAAGCAAGCAGGGAAAAAGCATCGGAAAGCAATTAGGGAGCGGGTGAATAAAATAGCTGTTTTTGCGCGCAAAAATAAAAAAAAATGTCACATTTTATATTCAATTTTTAACGACGGAAAATATCAAGAGATCGCATCCCTCTAATGGCGTCGTGGAAAATAGTCTTGTCTCGTCACTTGCGATCTCGGGCTGTGCGCTTTCAGTATACATTAGGAATATTACTTGTTTTTAATATTTTTCGTTGTGAATTTCTGTCCTGTCTCCGGAGGCACGCCTTTGTTTTTACGCTAGCTTCAAGAAGCGCCAAGATCACGATAGCATCTACGCAAAAGAAAGAAAGAAAGAGAGAGAGAGAGAGAGAAAGAGAGAGAGAGAGATATTATCTTTTTTCTTACAAAGTACAATCACAAAAGAAAACGCGGAAATTCATATTTTTCTTCGTACGAAAAAAACGAGTATACTAGCAGCACTTAAAATGCATGACGGACACTCCGAGATGAAATCTACGTAAGAAACGTTGCCTTGTTTCAAACAAACCTTTTATCTGCGCAAGTGAACGCAAGTTAAATGCGTTGCGACACAATTTATTTAAAATACAACCAATGCCGCGTGGTTTTCATACATTTTCACAATTCGACTGACAGCTCTTTCGAAACGACGCGCGGCTTAAAAACGTCAGCTCGTGCGTTCTTTTGTTTGTTATTTTTTTTTTGTTTTTGTTTTTATATTTGTGTGTATAGAAAATACAATGCCTGTACCACACGAGCGAGAGATTAATCTAACCGAATGCGCGCCGGTTTTGTTACTTTCGCCGCCTATCATCCGCGATAACGCCGTCAATGCCCGTTGCCGCTCGGCGAGAAAATTATTAATTGTGACATCTCGTCAATATGTGACAGCGGCACAGACGACGTCGTAAAAAGCTGTTGTCGCGACGAGTTATAGGAACGTTGGGAGTTTCGCGCGAGATAGGAAAAAATTCAACAAACCATGAAAACATACACACACACACACACACTCACACGTGCGCGCGCGCATTAATATTATTTCGAACGGGACAAACGAGTTCAAGTAGATTTACGACTGCGACACTTCCTGAAAAGAGTCTCTTCCCATTTCTCGTGTGTCCTCGCTCTTTATGACACTTGTTTACGGGCATACTTAAACTGCTATGATTTAGTGCTCGTGTTATCGGTTGCTGCGGAACACGGATTTGAGAGTGGCATCGACGCGGGATCGCTGCCGTTCGATTGGCCGGAAGCTAAATTATCGTCAGCGCTATATGCGAATGTAATAAAAACCGTCGGGTCAGACAGATGCTAGTTGTGCGAAATTACGTGCGTTATAGCGGCGAAGAGATTGAGTCGGCCATTTTAATTAACATTTCTCATGACATGATATTTTTTATCACGAATCGGAATTACCTACCTACGTAACTTGCGCAAAAAAATTTCGCCATACTTTTTTTTTTTTTTCTTGTTTTTAACGATATCAGCGTAATAATGAGAGATAGAAATTGCGTTCTATCTCTTGACAGCATAATCTGAATTCTTTATGCTCGTGCTCGGACGCGCGGATATAACAATGGGAAATTTTTTATAAGCCTTTTTCGCACCCGATTAACGCGTTTTCAATGTTCAATAGACGTCTCTTCGAGTTTTCGTGAATTTATTATCGCGAAAATTAAAAAATCATAAAGATCTCTCGATTAAAACAATAGATACGTATAATAAAGCTTTTAATTATTAAAAAAACATGTGATTATTTTTTTCTTGTCTCTACGTTATGATTCGATATCTTTTATTCACCGCGCTCTCCCACATCATCGGTGAGCCAGCGTGCAAAAATCGAACGATACTAGGCAACACACCGCTGCAGGGGAGGATGCTTTTATTATTCTCTATCTTCCAAGCCACCAAATATTCAACCTCTCCATCATATTCAATTAAAAGCCTTTATAAAATCGCAAGCATATACACGCGCGCGCGCACATACACACACACACACACACACACACACACGCGATACTCGATAAAGGCTTCGAGAAAAAGAGTTCTCGCTTGCGGACGGCCGCGAGACTCGGCTGTAAATCGCGGAATTGATTTTATGGACGCGGACGCTAAACGGATTAACGCCGAGCGGAATCATATTTGCACGTTTCTCGAGCGAGTATCCACGTGGTGACCTAGATCGATTCTAATCTGATCGCGTCGGAGCGAAGGAGGGTTTATGTCGAAATTGTCCCCGTTGGCAACCGGCCGCATTGACCTTCCTCCAATAGTCCCCATAGGTTTTGGAGATGGAGGAAGCATCCTAGCTTAAGTACCGCCAAGTAGACACGCTATATAAGATATGAGAAATGGCCGGCGTATGTATTCATCGACCGCGCGCATCTGAATACCCCGACGCGGTTATCAAAACGCGCACGGGAGAGAGACCCGTTTATGCAGCCGCCACAGTGCACTGTTTATCGACGATGGCGTATCGAGGCTGTACCGAGAGAGAGAGAGAGAGAGAGAGAGAGAGAGAGAGAGACCTCGGGATGCAAATGACTCTCGTACATCACGTCGAGGGTACACGTTTATAGACAAAGGAGGTACTTACCCGGCAATGTGAGCCCATAGCACGACGGACGAAGACGTAGGCTTGTCCTCTCCGCGTTGTCTCTATCACGTAGCTTCTTCACGTTCTTTCAGCCTAATAGCAGATTTTTTATGTGTGTCGACTCGAAGGGAAAAACGAAGCAAGATAAATAAAACGATACTTTATTAGAGAAACGTAAAAGCTCAAATAAAAAGCACGTTGAAAAAATAAAATACTTGGAATTTTTTAATTTCTAGTTTTTCCAAAATAATGAACTGAGTTTTTCACGATGACAACGTATCAATTCCCAGTGTGCGGAGCCTCGTTTTAAAAATGAATTCAACCAAAAATTCTGGCCGTTTAATTAAAAATGCGACGGGGGAGTAGAGGTCGGGAAACGTTATGCAAATAAATGATCCAATCTCTTTTGGACGGAGATTTGAAACGAAAAGAGAGAAAAAAATTCGACCGGTCGCGGCCGGAAAGAAAGAAAAAGAGGAAGAAAGGAAGCGGAGGGTCCGCGGAATGAGAATCCCCATGTGTCTCCCACAAATAATAATCGTTATTTCTCCTCTTTTAATTGTTTTACGAAGTCTGGTACAATTGGATCCAACATAAACGAGTAGTCGATACTTGTTTCGTTTATATATACATTAATGGTACGTTCGTTAGTTTAACATCCTTCGAGTAGTGTTCGCTAAAGAGCGTACGCTGATCGCTCGTGTGCTAACAAGTAATTGATCTCGTTACAATCGGGTTAAACTTATGCGCTACCACAGTTCTTCTCGTTCTTTTGCTTGCGAACTCGGACGCGGGCCCGAGGTGGCTTTTGCGCGGGTCGCGCGAGTGTCGATTAAGTCGCGCCTGCGTCCGTGAGTTTTCACGCTGTTTCATAATCTTTTCCGAATATACAGAAGCAGGATTTAGGGCGGCAGCCGCGTGCACGCGAAAGCCATTTACAAGTACTAACGAGGACAGATCTCGTTCGGCGTATAAAAAAGCACGGGGAAGAGTGGAAAGATGAAGTGTCGAGGGGAGAAAGGAAGGAAGGGGATGTGCCGAGGGGATGGTGGTTGATTTTTTTTTTTTTCAAGATTCTCGTTCTCTCGTGCTCGGCGACGATCGTCAACAGGAAGATCGTCGTCGAGGACGCGTCTCGTCGTTGGAAACTTTTCTCCAGGAACATACAACCACGTCGCGCCTTTGCTCGGTCGTAACGGGAGACCTCTTGGTCGCCTCCAAATGTCGGAAGTGCGCAAGACTTCAATCACGATCTCGTCGGAAGATCGTTTGGGCTTAAAATTACTCTCGGAAAAATATATTTTTCTATTTTCCGAAAGTACACAAACTTGCATTTTAATAACAGAAAACTGTACATTTCTATTTGTGTTCGTATTTTTGAATGCTTCGCGAGACGAGTGTGAACGATTGGCTGTCAGATTCCTCGAGGATTCTCTCAATGACAGAATTTCGCATCTTGCGCACTTCCGGTTCGCACGGGAGAGCCGTTCGAACTCAATTACGATAGCGCGCGATCGGAAGCAATCTTTAATTTTTTTTTTTTTTTAGTTTTATTTTATTTTTTTGTATTTACAAGGCTCTGTGCTGCATCTTCGCTAATTACATATCTCTCGGGAATCACTTCCTAATCTTTGACCGTGTCGATTTGCTCGAGATAGATCAAGTGATTTTCTCTCTTAATCGCGAGAGTGATTTTGTTCAGCGCGATAATCATGGCAAAACAAACGTCGATGTCACGTGTAATTTTCTTTCCTTTCTCAGAGAGACTTTCCGAGAATCATCTTCGTCAATTTTTATGTGGAGCAAAAATATATCTGCCGTTCCGAGAGTTTTTGCGAACCATGATTATCGAGACCCATGTACAAATTTGATATTTGATCGATTGAACGAAAGTCTCTCGTGTGACAGTTGCGTTTTAGCTGACGAAGCACTCGATCAATCTAATAGTGTGAATTAAGTAAGAGTTACATCGTGGTTCTTAGTCATGCCGAAGAGAGTTACAGCGATCGTTTATTGTTACGTTCAAGAAGGTATGTACAGTACGGCTATTCGTGGGTCGATTGCGTTGTTGATATATAATGCGTATCCGAGACGTATAAATTAAAATTAGCACCTCTTCTCCTCTCACAGGCGCGAAAATCGCTTTGTTCGAAAACAGAAAGACAGAGCAGATCAAATGTCGCCGAACGAACTCTTTACTAGGGTGGCTCTTATTTTCAATTTTTGAATTTTTTTTGCCACACTCTTTAGAATGGTTCTTATTGCTAAGAAACTAATCTGTGAAAAAGTTCAGCCCGATGGAATAAAAGGAAAAAAAGCTTAACATTAAAAGAAATTAAGTAAATGCATAATGAATCGATTTTATTTAATCATCTCTCAACTTATTGATTATATCGACGAACATGTTAAACAAAAGTTGCAGATCTGGGTCAAATGTATATTTTATCATGTGTCAGTTTTTTCGTACGATTTTCGACAAACATCTAAAAAGTAAAAATACCGTTAGTTTGATAAGTAAATATATATCCTTAATATAGGCAAGTTTAATATTTACTATGTAATTCTTAAATTTCTCACCAGAGTTCCCGAGTTATTGTTATTATACTTTTCTTCTACATTTTGAGTTCAACCTAGATTCAGACAGATATAATAGATCTGTTTTCTTTAGCTGATTTTTTTTGCATCATTCATCTTTCCTCTTTTTTCTTCAAAGTAAGTTGTACGAGAAAAAGTAATAATAAATGATAAAAAATCTACTTCTAATTCAGATCTACAACTTTTGTTTAACATGTTTTTCGATATAATCAACAAGTTAAGAGATAATCAAGTAAAATCGATTCATTATACATTTAAATAATTGTTTTATGTTTAAAGATCCAGAGACTCCTTTTTCCCTTATCCGATCGGACTGAACTTTTCCACAGATTATTTTTTTAGCATGAGACTATTCTCAGAGACGCCGCGAAAACAATTCAAAAAACTTTTCACCAGAAGTAAATAAGAACCACTCTACTCTTCATTCATTTTTTATCGGTACGTTTTTTATTTATATAAATTTTCATGTGTCATTAATGTGTTTCAAAAAAAGTCGTTTAGTTTAACAGAGAGACAGCGAAAGAATATAGAAGTTCATAAGAAGATGAACGGATATTAAATTTTTTATTAAGATGTAACAAAGTTAAAATTAGTGAAAAATCTTTAAATAATCGAAACACGATTCAAACACGTATACATTTTATAACACGACATAAAATGTGGAAGCATTTCTCGAGCAAAAAATACTCATTCTCCTATCACAAGAGAAATGACGTTTTTACAGAACTTACATAATATATGTGTTACTATCTATATTTGCTTTATAAACTCTTGTAACTCTTTTCTGTAGATTTTTACCTACAGAAATCTGATATAAAATCGCACTATCACGTAATTTTCTGACTCGCTCGCGACACAGAATACAAAAGAAATGCGAGAAACAAAAAAACAAAAAAAAAACCTAAACAATGATCAGAATTTTTCCGGGAGTTCTCGTCGACTCTGTACCAATACATGGTACATCTGCTTTTCGCACGGCTGAATATTTATTGTGCGACGTCATGTCGTGCATTCCTCGAAAATAGTACCATCCGTGATGCATTATTATATATTCGAAATGACATTGTTCTCTCTGTCTCTCTGTCTCTTTCTCTCTTTCTTTCTCTTTCTCTTTCTTTCTGTATCGCACGTTGTGCCACGTCACACACACGTTTGTGTGAAATGCGCCTCGGATTTGTTCTGTTACGCCGTAACCGACCCACTGCGATCGGAGATCTATGAAGACGTATACACGGATAGACCAGTACGATACGATTTTTTTTTCCTTTAATCACTTAAAGCTTAACATTATCTTAACGAACGCGAGTTTTATCGCGCGTCTATTTTTTTGCGCGCGCACACAGTCTCTCTCGTGTTCGCACCGCGCTCTCCACGCGCGCGTATATTTTCGCCGGAGTATATAATAAATTCGGCGCACAAAGTTCCCGCTTCCGGGGCTGAATCTCCGCCACACTCTCGATCCGTCCGCACTTTTCTCGTCGATTATGTCTCTCAAACTTCATGTCCGTGACGCAAAGATTTTCTTCAGCTTATACGATGTCGTTCTTAAAAGCACGCACACACAGATAGGATGCGCACTTTTGCGCTACTTTGAAAGAATTTAAAATCAAATTGCGCAGTGAAGAAAAATTAGCGATAATTGAGAGATAGTACATTGAGAGATACTTGGGAGATTTCAGACTCGCTGGATCTCACGGAGACAGAGAAATTACGATGCTAAAGTTACAGAGCTTCTTGTAGCGTCGAGATCTCATCGAGAAATTAGCACGCGCGTCGAATTAATCGTACTCGCGACGACGACGCCGTCACGTCGCCGTGCACTTCTGTTTTCCGAGATAAACTTTCCGTCACTTTCGGCGTGACCGATATATTTCCCGGCTCAAACGGCATTCGTCGGATGCCGCCGACTGAACGCCGGTTGGAACTTTATTCGAAGAACATTCCTGGGAGCGTCAGCTGGCTGCGTTAACTGCGACCGCATCACTTGACCGGGCGACGTGATACAATCTCGATCGTCTCGCTCGGAATGCAATTAATTTGATATATATATATATATATATATATATTTGACGTGTACGAGACGCGACGAATTGAACGAATGATCAAATTGTACACGCGACACAACATATAAATGTTCCGATGAATAAAGATAACAAAATTGGCGCGCGTGCAAATGAAACGGCGATTAAATTTGCCAGCCGATTAAAACAACCAGAACAGCTTTGAGTTGATTACGAGAGAAAATAATCTCTGAAAAAAATTCATATCCGTAATTAAAACGCGAGATGAAAGCGCAAACGTCCGCTTTAGCATAATCGAGACCGCAGTTCCATATATCGAGAATATTATAACAATTTCCGCCTGTGTACATCGACCGGCGCTGATATTTCTCTCCCGAGAACGACGTTACCCGTCGAGCTTAGTTATATAACTTATCGAGTCTATCATACACGCATACACGGATAGGTGACCGGTCTCGTGGCCGCATCGAGGATCGACGACCTCCGGGCTCGTAAATTCCGCGTCCTGAGATGCAAATGGAACGCCGAGGCGAAACTGCGGGCGTCCGCCCTTGCCAAGCTACGAATTTCGCACGGTCCGGGCCGCATAATTCAGAGATACTTCAGTGGCTTTTTCCGTTCCCTGGCGAAATGGAGGGGAGGAAAACCGATTATTGTCGTAGCCGATTCCGTTTGCTGGTCCGTGGACCAGACGCGACGCGCGGGAACGAGTCTGAAGAAATATTTACTCGGCGGGAAAGTCTCGCATAGAGATCAACTGAAAGCGTTAGAGAGAAGAAGAAAGTTACGATCTTCGAAATTGCTTGGGAGAGAGAATTGAGTTTTCATTCATTAATATAATTAATCTGTAATACATTCTATTTCTTTTCTATTGATACTCTCCTCTTCGTCATCGTTTAGATTTGAGTAAAAGATATCGATCTTGGCCGGTTTTTATGATGAAGAAAAACGAGAAATAATTATTATTTGTATTAAACTAGACAAAATGTAGAGATCAATGAGTTTTAAAATCTTGCAATAGTCTGAGAATAGAAATGATATTGGAGATTCGACACAAAAAGAATGTAGTCAAGAACACAGAAACCAAAGTGCATCCTCCGGGGATTTAGGCGACATTTGTGTATCACGCAATACATGTATAAATAAATATATATGTGCACATACACAGAGATTGAAAGTTCGCGCGAGCGCGGATAAGTCGGACAAACCTCAAAATATTTGTTCTCTTCTGAGGGAGAAACGATATACCGCATCCGACGACCAGAAATTGAGTGGAATTTCACGACGGTTTTGCTGGAGCGTATCTGGGTCGAGATCCGACGCGGGCACGAAAACACGTTGGGTTCCTTACCTCTTCTCTGCGACGCATTCAGCTGCGTTCGTCGATAGATCTTCGCGCGTCCGCCACGGGCGCCATCCCGGAGAAATAAAAAAACAAGATGCTAATTTCGTCGTCGTAAAAGAGAAATCATTCGTTCGCTCGTTGTCGAACTCGCAATGCTGTCGGTCATCGCGGCGCGCTGCATCGATAAAGTCCAACGGAGCTGCAAACCATGAATCCTACTATGTGGCGAGAGAAATACGCGCGATCGTACGGGATACAGAGGTTTGTTGCTTAAGGAAACACAGTACGGACAGGGTTCGTGCGCCGGAAGCGAGAGCGGAGTTGGCGAACTCTCTCTGCGCGCGCGATTGTTGTTAGCCTCGCGGCTAACACATATTAGTCGTCTCTTTTGCCTCTCTCTCACCGCGCACTTTACCGCTCCGACCGCGAGTCGATCGCGGATGCGGAAAGAAGAATCGGAGGAGGCTGATTTATAGAGTCCGGCAGGTGGTGGTTAGCGCGCGAATGGTGCTTCTCGCCCCCGCTGATCACCTCCCCTTCTAAGTCTTTCTTCCCTTGTTGCACCATCCTTGTTGTCGTCGTCGCTCCGATCTCGCCTCTGGGTGAGACTGTACTCTCTCTCTTTACTGCAGCGCCTCGTGATCGACCAGTCACCTCGCGAAGGAACCGGCGTGCAGGAGCAACAGGAGCAACGCGAGCGTTCGCGTGGCCGCGCCGCTGTTGCTGGAGTTCCCGTGCTGCATGGCCGCCGGATGCTCCCCTGAAACCCAAGAAAGCCGCATACACATAAATTATTTTGCTAACGGGGACTAGGCGGTCGGAGATGCTGCGAATGGAAAATTTACATCGCCGCTCCGCTTCTCCCAGAGTAACTTGTGAGGATAAGAAGAATGTATACATCATGTCGTACAGAGAGAAAGAGAGAAACTTCGCGCGCGCGCGGGATTTAAAGTCATACCTACTTCGATAAATAAATGCATTTAAAATCGAGACGCTTTTTCTCTTAATGTTATGTATACATGTATATTTTATATATTGATAATTTAATATTACAAATTAAAATGGTAAAAACACTCAATATATAATATTTTTGTATAATTAAGTTCGCTGACACAATTCTACCGAGTTGTGCATTATGCATTTCACTGCCTACAGCGTTATATTAGAATAAATTTCTGTGCACGATAATTAAAGCACTAAACTCTAACTGTGTATTAGAATAATCACGAATAATTAACCGTAATTGTATAAAATTAGCACACACATCAGCTTACATTAGTAAATGCAGAACTAGGCAAATACGTAAATATTTGAATCAATGAAAAGCGATATATTGTATAGACAATTTCGTGTTTATACCTGTTTTACAATTGATTCCGAAATTTGAAATGCGGCAAAGCAACGACAAATTGTCGATTATTTCAAGCGTAACATATGTGTCGAAATAGTACAAACAAATATTAGCTGTATCAACTACATATACAAATTCATCGTTTGTAAAATAATTCAGAAGCCGTAATTATCATTAGGGGGACGATTTTTATAAGAGACATGAGAGTAAGCGAAGAAAAACGGCAAAGACGATTCCGTAAAACTTCCGCGGAAATGTTCCGCCCGGGGGCGAAGTCGAGCTCTTCTTCACGTGCGCGCGCTCGCGTATCGATTTTGGATAAATCAAATATTTAAGCGGACATTACGTTAGATATTGCAATAGCGGTACTGTTTGTCCCCCGGTGGCACGCAAGAAACCGGTGAGATTCCGGGGAAACTTGCTGAGATTCCGCTTGAATGTTGACGCCGGCGGCGTTTCCGCGACGCGTCTCTCTCTCTCTCTCTCTCTCTCTCTCTCTCTCTCTTCTTCTCTCTCCTTCCCGAAGTTTGTAGCAACCGGGCGCATTCGCATACGAGCGCTTTGCTGATAACAGCGCAAGCGCGTATAAGCCTCAGCGTGTATATATAACGCGCGTTGCAATCAACTTCCACTTTGCCGAAGTCCGAGTATAGATGCTCCGCGGATCTCCTTAGAGAACCTTACGCGAGAAACCCTTAGATGCCGTATATCTCCGGTAATCACTTACCGGCGGTTCGAACTTGCCGTCGAACTACGTAGAGACTTCTTCCCGCGGTTCTTACGGCGTTACGTAAGTGTCTTATTCGAGAACAATGCTGAACTTGTTATTAATGCAGCGCGTTGAGCGCGCGACGTCGCAAAAGTTCATTATCATCGAGTATCGTTCCCACGAGCGAGCACGAAAGCTAACGTTTAAGTACGTTATTTATCCAGTTTCTTAGGAGTGTATTATATAATATATCGCGAGAGAGACCAGTTTTTCAGTCCGCGCGCTAAATGAACCGCCGCTTATGTCACCGTCATGCGTCCCCTTATTAGAAAAAAGAGAATAGTGAGGGTTCCGATAAGAAATAACGGCGTCGAGCTCACTGAGCGGGATAATCTATATATATATATATATATAACTTTTTTATGTGTTGTTTTTTTATAACAAGTGCGCTGTGTATACTATATATGGCAAAAAAAATGTTAGAAAAATAGACGCGTAACTTTCATTATGCCAAGCATCACGTATGAAGCAACAGCGTGTTTTCTTCCGGACAAATTGCAACAATTGTTCGATGCTGATCGAGTTCGAGAAAACACGCCGAGACTTGACCGGATGCAAGGCGCTGCATCCGAAAGAAGATTAGCGAAAGGGATCAAGCGGCGCGCTTCGCTCGATATAGGGTTGAATTTCTTTCCGTCCTCTCTGCGACTCTATATCCGCACACTCTTCTTCGCGCAGAAATCCATCCGGCAGGGATGGATTTCTGCGCTGGAACATATTTTTTTTTTTTTCTCTCTTTCCCCTCGCCGTGCACCAACGTCCGTCTCGAGCGCGAGCTAATTTACGACTCGCAATTCGACGAACGACCCCGCGGCCGCAAGAAGCGCTCATTTTTCAGCGAAAACGAGCATCAGCGTCTCGGGGAAAAAAGAAAGCAAGGACGAGGGGAGAACGGAGGGAGCGAGAAAACGACTCGCGAAACGGCAGCTCGCGGAAGTAAATCGACAGCGGACAAAAGGGCGGGAGAGGAAAGAGGAGGGATAAAACTGCTCGGAGCTTTTCGATGGAAAGCGGCATCGACGATACGCGCTTTACATCCTTACGAGACGCTGATGTAACGCAGCGAGACGCCGACGCTGAGTGCTTACATAAGTTTAAACGCAAAATGCACGTCGCGTGTTGTTGTCGCGCGCAGCGGAGTGTTTAGGATTTTAATTTATTATACAAGTGTGGTGTGTGTGTGTGTATGTGCATGTGCATGAAGCACCCACACAACGCACCGTCCATCTATCTTTTCTTCCCCTGTAAACAAATGATTTTTCTTCCTGCTTTTCCGGAAGAAATTCCTGTATAAGAACGTCACAATAAATAACATTTCAATGTAACAAAAATAATTTCGTGAAATAATTTATCTGCATTAAATGAAAAGAGCATGTTACAGTAACCGTGAAATCGTTCACTTTTCAGAATTATTCGCGTAATAAAATTTTCAAGCACAAAAATGCGCGTCACAATTATGACAAAAATAAAATATATTAAATACATTAAAAAGTGTGCACGAATGAAAAAGTAATTAGAAAAAATAATTGTGACAGAAAGATTTGTGAAGCTGCAATAGTTTTTCATTGCGGTAAGATAATTATATTGCTAATTATCATTATATAAAAAAAGGTAGTGTCTCATGCATATATATATATATATATATATATATATATATATATATTTACTCATGATAGTGCAATTAGATCTAATTGCGTCCAATTAACTTCCATACTATAATGGGAGTTTTCTATTTTCGCATTCTGCAATGATTAAGAGCAAGAAGAGAAAGTCTTATTTCTAACGAGCAACATCTTATTGAAAAGAGCCTGGCAAAGCGAAACGAGAGACAGTGCAAGAACGAGAGAGATGGCCTATTGCCTTTATTCATAAGGCATTAAACTGTCTCTCATAAGCCGTGTGCGCGCGGAACAGCATCTTCTCCCGTTAGCTCTATCGCGACCTATTATTTCTCTAGATAGTTTTAATTGCGCAAAGAAAGGAACGGAGAAATGTAAATTGTTAACTCGCATTATTAATAAACCCAATGTTTTTGTAATCCGTACGCCGCAATTTCGCACCGCGTACAGAGATGCATGCTAATGACGCGTTTTGATATTAACAAGCGTAATCGCCGCGGACCGATAAATAAATAAACAACGACGGGAATCGACGGGCAAATACGCGCTTTAAAATTAAACAAAACTCGAAACGACAGCGCTGTGTACTCGTATTATATATACACGTATGTATGTATATATACATGTGACACAGAAATGGGCAAATTTCCAACAGCGCTCTCTTTCTCGTGGTTTCTCGACCGTTCTCGCCCGAGCGCGATGTAAAAAAAAAAAAAAATAAAAAAATAAAAAAATAAAAAAATATACGGGTCACCGCGAATACAGCGCGAGTAGCGCGAATCTCGTAGAATCGCGAGGCAAGCCCGTTGGAACTGTTACACGCTACGTTTCCCTAAGTATCCAGGAAAGCCGAGCGCTCTTTAAAATCCTTTCATTGCTTATTCGGACGTGGTAATTATTCCGGCACTTTTACGCGCGCCACACACCACCGTCACTCGAGCCGGCGCAAGTTACGTAACATCGTCCATGTAATATTGGCCGAGCTCTTGAATCCGCGTTAGTAACAGCGGATAACGCGGCTGACATTGATAGATTAACTCGCGACCGAGGGTAATTGTCGAAGAGAAAGAGAAAAAGAGAGAGAGAGAGAGAGGGAGATGAAGAGAGAGAAGAAGAGAGGGAGAAGAGAAAATCTAATCTCGATATCGGACCATCGTTGTCGTATGCTCGCAAATTCTCTCGTCGCAAAAGCCTTTCCGCGTTTCCAAAATTTGTGCAATTAACGCGCGAATCCGATTTCGGAACTTTCGCTTTAGCATTTGGCACGGATTCCTTGTTAGAGCGCAAATGAATCGTATAATGAAAATATGCGTGCTATTCGGTCACTCGAACCACTTGATTCTGACCCTTTTTAGGACAAACGCGGACTACGTTTTGCGCAAATAATACAATAAACGCTCTACAGAGACATTCCGCTGGAAATCCTATTATTTTCATCACGAAACAGGGTACACTGTGCCCCGGGGGCACGGCGACGCGCTGATGCAATTATCTCCGACCGCAGTGAGGGATAGTAAGTTGAATGTCCAGCGCGCGCGCGCGCAAATAGTTAAACACAGTTAAACTTTAACGCTTTCATCCTAGATTCCTGTTTATAAATTACAACAGATTATCATTTCAAATACGCTCTCTCTCTCTCTCTCTCTCCCTCTCTCTCTTTTTCTCTTTCTCTCTCTCTATTTATCTACAAAATGCACAAAAGGCTTGATATTTATGCGTTCTATTTTATGTACGCGCATTCAAGAGAGATCGTCTTTGACTAATACGGGGAATTCACCAAATCGCCTTGCAAAATTGACAACATTTGTGCAGAATACGTTACAGAGATCGATGTCAAACGCGCATTGCAGTATACAGCGCGGGCAATCGATCATACGTACCACCGCGCAGCGATCGATCGGAAAAGTAGACTCCGGCTGCGCCTACATAATCGAGTTTCAACCTAGGATCCAATCGAATTCGATTAATCGCAGGATTGGCAATTTACCGGCGCTATTTGCGGCCGAATTAGCGGCTCTATGGCGATTGTATACCCGGATATCTAAAGGCTGGGCTCAGATGTATGGTACCAATTAGCAAATCAGCTGTCGCCAATGTTTACTCGTGACTGATGAAGGCGACGATATCTCGCGGCGCCGGCGCGTAAATCTGACGTACGTAATGGCGAGATCAAGCGACCGGAAATGCTCGGACGAATTTGAGCACAGCCAGCGAAATTCCAGCGTTTTAAGTCAGCCATTTTTGATCGCGCGCACAAGCAAAATGCTGATTTCATTACGCGACATTGTTTCTCCACGTGCACGTAAAATATATGTAAAGTTAAATTAAAATAAATTTACTTGCCAGAGAATAATAGTTTAAATGATTATTACCGCAAATTGTAAAGAAAGAATTACATGCAAAATTGGAACAACACACACACACACACACACACACACACACGGAACAACGTTAATGGTCGCAATATGTAGAGACAAAAAAAAAATGAAAATTAGGGATGTACCGGCGCGTTTTCGATTTGCGCAGTAAATCCGCAAGTTGTTTTACGCAATCAGCGTTTTAATCAGCGTTAGCTATGCGTTTTCGAAATTACCTCGACAAGGTAAAACACGGACGGCTTTATTTTCCGCTACGGACCGTAATCATTGGAGAGTGTAAAAGTTTCACGTCAAATGCGCTATTTACATTAAACCTTTTTACATTAATGAAAAGTGTTTGCGTCAAGCGGGAGTTAACCTGCTCGTCAACTCCCGAATTAGGATTCAGTGTATCCTGCGTTATAAAAAGTCAAATTAAACAGTTCTCTTTCTCTCACTCTCTCTCTCTCTCTCTCTTTTTCTCTCTTTTTCGTGTGTCATAAAGTACACCATCGATCGGGGAGGATACGCAACATAGCGCACACGTTTCTCGCGCAGCGCCAGATATGTACATAGTTTCAACGGCGACGCTTAACCGCAACCGCGATGTAGTTTAATAAACCGCCAGTTACTCGCCTCCTCGAGCCGGGAGAAGTAAGTATTCACTTTTTTATAATGCTTCCACGACTTTCGAAGCGCGGACGCTTAAATCACGGCCGAACTTCCGCGGCGCGAGCCTCGCGGACACCCCGCTCTTCTCTTCCCGTCCGTGAAAATGAAATATATCCACCTGCACGGCGCTTAGAACCTTCCTTCCCCAACCGACGAGGGTCTCCCTTATGAAAATCTCGATCATAAAGCTCGTCGAAGTAGTTTCCCGCTACACCGGGGTGCTACGCCGCGGTATAATCCCATTAAGGCGGCCTGATTTGCGGCGCAATACGAGCGCGGAGGACGAGAAAAGGACGACTAAGAAGAACGATGAGGGGAAGAAGGAAGGTGTACAGTTCCTAGTACAGCACGTGAGAAGGAGACCGCAGCTGCTAAGAATTATTGCGAGTTTTTTACGCGACATTAGTGGGCGGGCATCCGGCCCGACGACGAATAGGCGGCACGGCACGTTAATACAATGTAACCAGCGCGACGAGGGCGCACTACGTCACGAACGAGCTTGTAACGCCCGTCGACCTTCTCCGGGGCTATTCATCTCGAAAGGAGGAAGCGTCGCGGAGGATCCAGGAAGGAAGAAAATCCGACCGAGCCGCGGTGTTCGCCCGTTAACTTCACTCCCCATTCGCGGTAACCCTTGAATGAGGGGGTAACGCGCGTATGTTCGCCCGTGCACCCTCACAACGTGAGATTCTACAGCGAAGATTCTACAGCGAAGATTAATGAAACGTAAGACCTAAACGAATCAGAATTACTCTGAGACTTGTTCGCTCTTGCGATATCGAATAAAAAAAATTATTGAAATAATGTAATTTAAATATAAAAACGTAAAAAAACTCTACTATCTACTAAAGACACGCGAGCGCACGTTCAAGTGCAGGCTTCGTGTAAAAACGCGCTCTCGAAAATCTCGCGTTTCTTGATGTTTTAACGTAGCAAGGATGTAAAATACATATATTCAGACGTCGCGATAATGAAGCGTTTCCAGCTTGAGCGAGAAGCACTCGAAATTAAAAAACCGTCATTAACGAGAATGACATTTGCGCTCTGTGTGAATATAAATCTGACATTTCTTTAAATACGCCGAGGAAAAAATCATCATCAAGGTTCAGTCGACGTTATAATGTGTGTTACGTCGAAAATGTACGTAAGTCACGGATCGGCGATTTGTTCAGAGAAATGATTACTCCGTAAAGTAGAGTTTGTTCGGGCGAAGTAGTAAAGCCGCGCGTGAACATACGTGAACGCGCGCAAATCCGACGTTTTCTCCTTCTCCGCGAAGAAGGTTTCGCGATTACGACCGCCTAAGCGCCGGTGGAAGCTTGTTGCCGCGCCGAGTTAACGCAAAGAATTCTCGGAACTGCAATTAGTTTCTACCGCGGAATCGATCGAGGCACGTAAAATATCGTGCTTCCTCGAGCAATTTCCCGCGAGGGAGAGCTCACGCGTGAGTTATCCGCCACAGGTAAGAAACGCACACGTGATCTTGAAAATTCGTCCGGTTGCGCAACGTGGCATCAGCAAAAACAACAAGAAGTTTTTCTCGTAAAAGTGCATTTTGCGCCGGAGTTTTGCTCGAGTTTTTATGCAACCTTCGGCAAATATATATCCCGACGATATGATTCAGCGCTCGAGTTTTATAAAATAAGGGATGCGCGATATATCGCACGTACACATTATCGTTGTATGTAGGATAAAATTTAAGCGAAATGTCACAGATGTCACGTTCTCGACACCGCAGAGACCGTTGAGAATCATGTCGGGACTATATGTAGGATATGTACTAAATAAAGACTGAGAGTACAGAACAATGGTCATTAAGATATTTAAGATAAAAAAAGAAAAACCGCGGTTGAGAAAAAAAGCAGTTTAATCATTTTATTATTAATTCATTATAAGTCTAAATCACCCTAAAAATAAAAATTCATATTTTTGTTCGTCAGAGTGCTGCAAAATGTACGATATAATTTTTAACAGATATATTCAACTGTATAGAAGATATTTTCAACAATTTTGAGTAAGTATATTACAGTTTTGACATTTTACAAATTTCAGTTAAACAAAATATTGGATCTGACTTACAATTAAACTTCGGACATCGGTGTGTTATATGCCAAGTATTTTTAATATCTTTATAAAATGTACCAACGTTTTCACAAAACTCAAAATAACATTCTGAAGACTGATCCGCATTTAGCGACTTTACCGTATGCTTTTCGCGAGATTTATATCAATGTTTCGTCGAATAAATAGCATTTACTTATCAATACATAAAACACTTGTTCCCGAACCATTTCGATCGTCCTCATTCTTATTTTACTCTCGATTGTGCCTCGATGACATCTCGAAGAAAGATTTTGAGAGAAAAATTCCCCCGTTTAAGTGCAAGCACCACCCACCCCTTTCTTTTCCCTTCTCTGTCCCCGCGCGAAAATCGTGACAAATGTGGCTGCATCTGGCGAATTTCTTTTTGTTCACCGCAATGTAATGGAACGAAGATCTAATTTCGCGCGTTGCGCCACGAGTGGACGTAGATAGATCCGATTGGGGGACTTAGCGCAAACCGCAAATGGTCGGGGCGATCAATCTCCATCGAACCTATTTCGACCGGAAGCATCGTCGGGCGTTTCGTGGCGGCGTTAAAGTTTGATTACTCAACTATGAATAGCCAAATGACGTGAATACCCGCAGGCATGCCGAAAGGAATGCCGCCGAACACGTCACCATCGTTTCGCGCGATGAAAAGGCCACCTGTCTTCACATTGTCCGCGATTATGTACTGTTTCTATTTCTTGTTTTTTTTTCCGAAGAGGGTTTTTTTTTTCGTTTCTTCCGCTTCACTTCTCGCCGATATATTGCGTTATGCACAAAAGCGAGGCGCTTGTAGTTCGAGTTCGGGTATAGATTTCAGAGCATCTGTGTGTCGACGTATCGCATTCACAGTTATCGAATGACACAATGCACGCATACGCGTAATTTGAGCTATTGCGGTATGGTCAAGCCAGGAAGCGTGTTTCATCGGTATCGATGGGCAGCGCCCGCGTTCGTTAGATCGATAAATAGTCAAATGTCTCGCAATGTTAACTCGAACAGCAATAATGATTATTTTTGGCGTATGTGCGTGTTATCAATGCGCATCTCCCCTTTATTTCACATATACACGTTCATACGTTCGTTTATCCTGTTTCGAATGGATTTATATTATTGTGTGCGCGCGAAAAGTCCTTGGATTCGACGAACGCTGCGGTTCGCAGGGGATTAAAACCCATTTATGAGAGAAAAATACACAAAATTGTTAAAGTAATGTGAAATCTTGGTTGCTTCTTTCAGTTCACAAGGCGCGCTCTATTTCGAATAGCTATTTGAATTTACGACAGAAAAGAGCTCGGTGCAGAATATCGGTCGATTACAACGACTCAATGAAGGTAGACACGAGTCGTTCGAAGGTACGGACAAAGAAGAAACAAAGTTACAAGAGAGCGCGCGATATTGCGCGGAGGGAGGAGAGAGAGAGAGACGATCGGAAGAAAAATTTCCACATCGTGAAATTCGCGGTGACGGACGAACGGATTAAAACTTCCTCATCGGCATCGTGATAATTGGTTTAGTTATCGGATCCTCGCTGTATCGCTAAACTCCCGTTCGCCGGTTTCCTCGGCCGACTGGGATATCGACGTCGGATTTTCCCTCCCCGCGCAATTTCCACTTCGCGTCTTTCTCCCATTTGCTCCTTTAATCTTCGCGCACTCGCTTCGCTTCCGTTCCGCTCCTCGTGTGTATATAACTCGTCGTAATTTACGCTTGAAATCGTCCATCCGACTTTTCCCTGGGCACGACGTTTTCCTTCGTGGTTCGCGTCGATGACAGACACGTGTTTTACGTATTTTGCGCTTTTTATAGAAGATGAAGATAAAGAGTTTTAATTTTATAAAGATACACGCGTCTTGTTTTACACATATATTCGTTCTAATATACCAGAAATTATTATTATTATTATTTTTATACAGTAGTTTCTCGCTAATGTTTGCCAGACTCGACTTCCCAAATTTGATCAAAAATACGTTTCGAAACACGTTAATTATCATAGCGATAAAAAATACCTACTGCACAGTTGCAGTGTTTATTTACGTCGTGAATCGATATCGATCGCGCTTCGTTCATCGAATCAGTCTGTTTACGCGCGTGTTGCAAGCAACAAAACCAAACAACAATAAATTATACAAACGCACCGAGAGAAAATTGAAGAGATTTTACGCAGATTATTTAACATTTTGCAGTTGGAATTGTGTTCAGCATACGAAAAACATGAGAAAAAGGTCAAACTAGATGAAAATTGTTCCTCTGCGATACCGGTGAGTGTGTTTACACACACACAATATATCATTTGAACTAAAGTTTGCTATCAAATTACTTCTTGAGTTTAGTAACACGAGTTTTTGACCGGAAGATTCGCAAATATATTTCCCTATTTCCTATTTCCTATTTCGATCGCGTGAATAAATCAGACTGTCAGGGTAAAAGTACGAAGAGATGAAAATTGTGTTAAAAAGATTCGATCTCGTTTGCACAGCCACCGATAACGACACTGCCATTGAAAGGACAAACGGTAATGGACGTTTCCTCTCGTGAACACTCGAGGATCAATTTTGATGACAAAGAGTCAGTGAACGACCATCAACACTCGGTTATCGCTTTCGCGGGCTAACACAATAGCTGCATGTAAAAAGAAAGAAAACGTTGCATAGTAAAAGAAGTTTTATTTGTTTACGTGTTTTGTATACGAAAATGAAAATATGCCACGAGAATATGTTTATAATAACATTAAAATTTAAATAAAGTTTAGTTAGATCGTTTACGTGGAGTGTATGTGCAAAAGATGCGTTAATAAATTCGAGAAGTAATTTGCTTCGCAATTGATAAACCTCGTCGCAAGCTTTTGGGACAATCAGATGGTCAGATGTGACACGTTGCGTGTGAGTAGTTATCGCGATTCAAAACGGATGCGAGATCGTTGATGACGTTGTTTGTGGTCACCTTTCCGCGGTAGCGGAAACTCTGATGTTCTTTGAAACAGACCACTGGCGCATGGCGCTCGCGTATCTTTTTCACCGCGCACCAGATTCGCGTAATCGTTTGTAGATACTCCACGTGGAGTTCGTTAGAAGCTACACACGACGCAACACTAATTTTTACCTAACGTATTTTTACTATCAAATATTTTCAAGTAATGATACAAAAACAAATTGAGTTAGCGCTCGTAACATTTACAGTATATAATTACAAGTATAATTTAAAATGTAGAGAGAAGACTATCTCATTAATTTTGTCAATAACAATAAATTAGGATTTCAGGGAGGGTTGAAAACAATTAAGTTAGCGCTCGTAACATTTACAGTATATAATTACAAGTATAATTTAAAATGTAGAGAAGACTGTCTCATTAATTTTGCCAATAACAATAAATTAGCATTTCAGAGAGATTTCTATTTTATAAAAACGAAATAAAACCGCTCTAAGAATAAATCACCAAAAACACCTTTGTGACTGAATTGTATTAAAACAATAGTTATTGTGTTTAAAATAATCTCATGTCGATATCAAAACTATGAAATAACAATTACTGACAAGCGAGAATAGACTGACGATAAGAACGACGTATATGGCTCGTTAAAGTGACGAAACAGAGTGATGAAATTTTCTCTCGGACGACAAATCGAAATGAATCATAAACGGAGTTAATGGCGTTAAAGGATGGCTCGCTCGCGTCAATGCTATAGAGAGAAAGAGAGAATGCCGCCACAGAGTCAGTTGGCGAAGTATCGACGTGGTGGAAACATTTATTGGTCGCCGCAAAACTCAACGTCAAGCTGCGATGCAGTAATTCAACGGTGGTTAGCGACCGTCGCTTATCCGGTCCGTCCGTTGCGCGCAATGGCCCGTTTTCATTTGCCTTTATCCCTTTTAATATCGCCGCTTCCCATGTCCAACGGCTGGTGTTAAGCAGATCAGCGTTTCTGTCGCAAGAGAGAGAGAGAGAAAAAAAGAGAGAGAGAGAAAGAGAGAGAGTTAACAACGAATATGCAACGCGGTGTGTGACTATCGCGAACGACGGAATGAGCCGCGTTGTTTCGATGTTCACCGCGCGTTCACCCCCTTTCATACTCGTAATAAATTAGTTTATTAAATCTGTTTAAATACGTCGAATTAGTATTAATGAAAATTGGGTCGATTCATATTACATTATTAGCTCTGCGATAAATTGGCGTAAATAAATAAACTGATTTATTAATTCATCAGTTTTGCTGTTAAATGAGTATTGAAATTGTTTCGCACCAACGTGAGTAAATAATACAACACGAGAGTGAAAAATGACACTCGATAATGTTACACGAAAACACTTTTTCACAACTTAAAATTTTATTCTTATTTTTATATCGCGCGTAATTAATAAACTTGTACACAGTGCTGTGTGTTCTCTCTAATCGAATAGGATAAAAACGACAAGAAAAAGCGGAATGAGATAAAACAAAAGAAAATATAGAGAGTTCTTTTTCTTTCGTGTCACATGATCAACGCGCTCTTTCCTCGGCGACAAAATACGACGGTCGATTTCGCATTATCACGTGTGGTGTGGCTGCTTTTACGCGGCCTTAATTATGTGAGTGGCGTATCTACCCGCGTCGGTGCACGGTCATTTATTGCTTTCAGCGCTTTATAGCTGTTGCCTCGTTGCGGATACACCGGCAACATGCTCTTGATAAGCCGACTACGGTTTAGCTTCATAACAATGTCGACGTTAAACTATGTGCAAAGTAAATATTGGCGCATTTATAAATTTTGGCTCGACCTCTCTCTCGCACACATACAATTCTTTTTCATATACTAAAATATAATAAATGTAATCTCTTTTAATCTCTCTTGATGTATATTTTTTTGCCAAAAGTATAAACAAAGTAAAAATATAACATACACTTGAAACAGAGCATCGCGAGAATTTGCAAGATTCGGTAAAAGTTGTATGCTTAATGCTTAAAATCCCGTACAAATTTGTGTGTATCTTTTCAAATTTAAACTGTTCAAATAAATGCGATTCCACCTTTTAAAGGAATATCCGAAGTCGCTCGTTACGCTTTCTATTTCCTCGTTTTCCGTAGTATAAAGACGACTTGGAGGTGTACCGAGAGATAGAATTTCATTCCTTTCTAAGCATTATCGAAACGGACGGCGCGCGCGCTATCGAGACGAGGCGAGCATTGTCGTAAGTGTTATCGACAAACGCTTTTTCCGCTTTTCTCTGATCCGAACGCGCTCTACGAGCAGAAACTGCGGCTGCATAAATTTAAATCACCGATGCCGCGTCTTAAGATAGTTCGATAAAGAGGCAGACTAGCTAATCCTCCTCTTCCTCGTTCTGTGAAAAAGACGGCCCTTTGATACGAGAGAGGGTGGCGTCTTTGGAGAGTAGCGTCGAAAAGAAGCAAGTTAAAATAGTAAAAGTTTTCCAACTACGTCTGCAGTCGGTGAAGACGACGGCGAAGATGAGGTAACTTTTTAATTGGAGCATGTAAATATGCTTTTTGGCACCTCGTTTGCTGTAAGCGTAAATATATATATATATATGTATATATTTCTAGCTAATTGATTTTAATACATTCGTCAAACGGATTTTCTCGATTTATTAATTGTTTCCGTTATACGAACACCGGAAAAAATTATTACTTGGAAGTAGTCTGAATAATGTACGCGGTGAAGTCAAGAGGTCTGCCGGATGTAGAAAATAACTAGGTCTGTACCGACAACTGTAATTCTCGACAAGGTCTCGATTCGTTGATTCTGATCGGAGGCTTTCATCCATCACTTAACTTATTTCAGTAACGACTATCTCGCACGCAAATCGAACATAGACCCGCCCCGACTGTAATTCGCTGTTCACGTTGGCTTGTACCGCCTTGAAATAGAATGCGAGATAATGACGAGGCGAGATGATAAAAAAAAAACAAAAACAAAAAACAAAAAAAAACAAAAAAAAACAAAAA
The DNA here is from genome assembly GCF_002006095.1 of Pseudomyrmex gracilis. Lineage (NCBI taxonomy): Eukaryota > Metazoa > Arthropoda > Insecta > Hymenoptera > Formicidae > Pseudomyrmex > Pseudomyrmex gracilis. The sequence continues at coordinate 33,550 of NW_018020612.1, forward strand.
TCAAACCGTGTCGACGAGAGAGCCCGACGATCATCGTCGATTATTCCGCTCGAAAAAGAGTCACACTTCGATCGGCTCTCGGTCGCGCATCGAAAGCGCAATCCGAGATTACGCGGCATTCGCGGGGAAACAAATTATTTTCCCGTAACGCCCACCATAAGCCGCGCTCGTTTCCATAAGGCCGAAATCGTGGCCGAGATCCGGGTCACTAATGAAAAAAGCGTGTTTTCCTGACTGTCGCGAAATTGTCGTGTTTCGTTGCTCTCACTCGAAACGAGAAGCGAGAGGTGGAAATCGATATCTCCGACTCATGAAACGTGAGCCAGCAAGTTCGGAAATTGCTTTTTTTTTTTTTAGGAGGTTTTGATCGTTTAATTCATCAATAAAACTGTTAAGTAATGAGACCACGTTCTGAATTCTCTGTTGACGATATATTAGTTAACGGAGATAGATATTCTAGAAATATTCTGTCGCATATATAACGCAACACGAAGATAAAGTTGTTTGAACAGCGCGGACGGTGAACTTTTGAAATGGTTACTGATTACATCTCATGCGGATTGTTGACCACGAAGGACCGAATAAGCTACTTCGCTTTAGATGTTTTACGTCACGGACGCTCGAAAGAGAAGCGAAAAGAAGTACATGCAAAGTTTAAAAGGGGATTACGTTAATAGACAACTCGTAAAGTGCACATGCGGCAACACTCGGAGATTAACTCTATCACCTCTCCATGAATGTTTCACGCCTCGCGTCAAATCAAAATCAGAGATTAACAACTGTTCGATGCAAATAGACCGTTTTATTTTAATCCCTCTTACAATCATGTTATAATTCAATAAAGTTCGCTTATTGTAACAATTTTGTATATACACATTTTCTCGGAAATTATTATTTTGCGTGCGCAAACAATTTGAAGCCGAGCACATTCATCGCAAAACATTTTGCTGACGTTTCCAATACCTTCTACGCCAATTAACCAGAATTGCGCTTGTTCCCTATTATATTTCACTTGATCGTAATAAATATTTTGTGAAATAATAAAAAGACATCGCGTGTCACATCCTTCTCGGGACGTTTCCAAATAAATGATGAATTACCTGAAACATATCTTCGCACGGTGCCGCAGCGACGAGAAGGAAAGTTAAGTCCACTGTCTACGAAAACTGTCGGCACCGGCGAGATAACAGAGAAAACTCGGCTAGGAAGAAGCTCCTGGGGATCATCTTATTATCACGTCGCGAGAGATTGTCGCCTGTCGATCAAACTCGCGACAGAATGAGGGATTACGAGTGGCGGAAACACCGTCGAGCAAATCTCCTCTCTGCAAACTGCCAATAACTCGTTGTCAGTTGCAGCACGTAGCGTGTCTCAAAACGAGGCGGTCGTATTTACGATGCGATTTCACGACGTAATAAAAAGGATCGAGGGTAAATAGAGGAAGTCTATAATTCGTCTCTCGAAGCGAGCTCGCCGTAATTCGATGCCACGTAGTGAATCGCTTTTCGACCTTGCTCTCGCGACCTCCGAAATCGATGATGAGGATTACACGCAAAGCTCACGCAAAAATTGCGAACGTGTGTATCAAAGAAAAGATTTGTGCGTAGATCAAAAAGAGATATCGGAAAAAACATTTACATAATGTTTTAATATAAAATATTTACAAGCTATTTTTTATGTTTTTTTTTTGTGTTTTAATCGTGTCATTTTAAATAATGCAAGCACAAAATGGCTTTTCCACTAATAACGATCTCTAATTATCTAATCTCAATAATAGACGAAGGTCGAGATGTTCATTCGTTCCTAATATTATGCACTGAGCGTGTTGCTCATCGATCCGCAAGTGATACAAAAATGTCACGTGTGAATTTGACGCAAATAAATTATTTTCACATCGTTCTTTTGTAATTTGACAAGTTCAATTGATTCCCCACGTCGCGTTTTTTCTTGAAGTAAATATCGGCATCGATCGACGTCAAGTGGAAAAATGGACGACGCAAATTCTCGATCACCTGATGATCAAATAAATTTTGATTACACGCGACAATCCAAAGAGATTATTAAACTATACATACCGATGAGAGAGAGAAAGAGAGCTGTCGTCAAATAATTCAAGTTCTATGTTCAAATCCGGAAGATTGACATTAGTCGTTGTTCCAGTTCTAAGGCGCTGACACGTAAGAAACGGGCTGACTAGTAACAAGATGGCGTGTGAAGGAAGGTGCGACAAGACTCCCTTGCGAAAGTTTGTCTTCCGGGAAGATAAATAGAAGCGAAGTGGGACATGAACCTCTTTGAACCTCATTGTCCATCTCACGAACGTAACGGGGAGTGATGGCGACGGGAGAGAATTTTCAACCTTACTTCCTTTCTTTCTCCCTTTTTCGCTTGTTCTATCCGGCTTTTTCTTTTTTCGTCGTTGCTCAGTCGGAGACGGAAGACAATAAATCCCGGTGTGCAGTTACGGCACGGAGCGCCGTTAACTCCCGATAATGGCTCTGTATTAGTTTCGTCTCGTTTGATCGCGAAACTTTTCTTATTCTCGCGCTGTCGGGAAAGGTATCACGTCCGACTATAGCCCGGCAAGCTCCACTTTCATCGCCGCACTTTGCGCGCATTATAAGGGGAGAGGAGAAACGATCGGCATCGATCGGCGGGTGCATCATTCGCGCGATTGGGCAGAGCGCACGCAATCGTGTGCATAAGCGTGTACCTTACGTGCGCGCCGCGTCGCTACTGTCACCTCGATTGCTCGTCGGGCAAATTGAGGATTTGTTTGCGTCGACAACCGTGTCGGTTTTGTCTTGATAAATCCTTAAGCTGTCATGCGGAAATATCGTTTCACGTAACACGAGTGTTTGTGGAGATCTATATGCCGCTAGAGCGAATAATTTCTCCGACGTGAGAGTGTATAAACGCCTGATAGAAACGACGCGAACGTTAATATTTTTTTTGCATGAAAACGAAAGACGTTTTGTTGAAGATGAATTTCACGTTAAAAAACAGCGGCATGTAAATTTCTAAACCTAGTGCTATATGTTTTGCAAAACTCTTGTTTGAAATCAATACATGGTTACATTCACATCTAACTGAGAGAGAGAGAGAGAGAGAGAAAGTTTTTATTTCACAAATATTAGATTTATATGTCCGTTACGAAATAAATGGTTTTTGTACAACATTTTTTTGTAAAATAATAAAGCGTGATATTTTCAAACATTTTATCTCACATTGCACAACACACACGTTGTGTGATGTGTTACTTTGTTAAATACTTACGCGAAGAGAATACATGATTTTTACTCTAACGCAGAAAGTATAAAAACTGTAAAAAAAAAGAAAATATATTACAAATATTTTTATTAAATTCTGTAGCACTGACATGACGTGTATATATGCAAAACAATTTTTTTTTTCCCAAAGAAATATCTCTGCAAATAATAGTATTTATACATTTTGTATTTGCTGATTTTGCAGATTTGAAATTTTATGTATTAATGAAAAACATCACGTCGCAGATACGACGCATTTAATTCAGCAAAAAAAAAAGAAAAACAAAATTTAATGAAATAAAAACACGCAATAACGCAAGAAAGTTTGTTCTGCAATATTAGATTTACACGGTAAATTCAGATTATATCCACAGATCGATAATTCGTAATGCATACATTAATTATTAATGAAGCTTCATAATTATTAAACGTCCACATGACGTTTTATAAACTTGGCGCGTCGCGCGAGTTCATGTAAAAAGAAAACGTTTTATAGCCGACGCGTTTTATAATTGATAACTGATTTCTATGGAGTTACGGGAGGTACACATAATTTATCGTTCTACGCCTTGTCGAAGGACTTGGCAGCGTTTCAGGTCGTTGGAAAGTTGACCGAGGCCGCGCAGATGTATCGACATTTACTGGCCCTGCAATCTCGCTGATAAATTACACGTTATTATTTTCGCGCGAGTCGCACGTGCTCACCGATCTAATGACAAACGTTCGTATAAATATTAATGACTGTTTATTAGAAGTCGCGCGCACACGTTGTTCTCGAAAGGAAGCGACATGTTGAAAATCTATTTACGCTGCTTTATTTATAAACTCAAGCTCAAAATACGAAAGCTTCAATTGTTTCGAAATTTCGTACTTTTGTCATTTATTTTCTTCCTTATCGATATTCCAAATTATCTATGTTGCGACATAATATATATCACTCGCTTTCCTTCGTCATCCCGAGATATCACACAGTTACACGTGAAAACGCGCAGCAACGATTAGGAATACACGCGTGTAGAACGGAACTCTCGTGCAGAGAACAATCGACATGTACGGTGATTTAATTACAGAATTGACGATTAGCATTAAACCGCACGCGCGTTATTCGAGAAACAAAGCAGAAACTCTTTAATCAGGATCACAATATAGGCGTTGACGGACATTTCGGCGTGACCGTTGATTAGTAACTGTTCAAACGAACTTGTGTTTTGGATAAAACTTGAAAACACCTCGCGAGCCACTTGCGTATCGCGGCTAATTACGCGTAATGCGCCCACAGGTCGCTTTGTTATTACATACCGCAAAACTCGTTACTGAAATTTCGCGCGCGCGCGCGCGTATGCCCGAGTTATTATGATTGTGCGTTATACGTGCTATCTCGCGCTTTAATCTACGCGCCAACGCATTATCCTCGTCGCATTGTTCTGATGGGAAGTCTTCCTAGAGGAAGTCGAAGTTGAAATGCAAAGAGATAGAACGCAAGCGAGAGAAAGAGGTGTATTGCTTCCTCTCTCTTTCCATGTCCGCACGTGCGCCGCTATTATGTACAACCACTCTCTGACTTTAGCCGGGAGTAATGCATATTCCCCGCGTGTATAGCATATACACATGTGTGTGTGTGTGTACATATATATTATAAATACACGGTGGGTTTCCCGTAACTTCCACAATTTAACTCGCGGATATTGCGGTATATCACGCAGTAACGAAGTCCTTTGATAAGTCTCACGGAGATTACGTCGAGTGGGGTCTTATATACGTTTCCGCGTCCTCGTCGCATTTGGCCAACGGGGTCTACACGTCTACACGTTTGATCTCGACGACCTTTTTGCACCGCGTGAAATTTTTGCTTCACGAAGAAGTAGAGAAGAAGGGTCGTCATGCGGAAAATTGTTTCTCTTTGCGACTCTCCGCGGTCTCGACTAATTAAGACTTCAGCTCAGATCGCCGCGACCGCAAAAGTGTCTCTGTGTATTTAAATTTCTCTGTATGTGTTACTTCTTGCTTATTAACACCGCGTTCTCTGCACCAGAGAAAACACACATGTGTATATATCTGAAACAAATGTAACGGCAAAAGTAGTCCGACATTCGAAGAATTAAGCGTCGCTTTTGAAAACGCGCCGCAAACGTTTGCCCTAAATTCGCTGCTCGTCCCGATTTGCTTCCGATGACTGCGGTACCGCTTCCGATAGTTGCGGTATTACTTCCGATAAGTTCGGTATTATCCTAGCGGGAATCGGAGCGGAGAGATAGCGAGAGAGAGAGAGAGAGAGAGAGAGAGAGAGAGGAGAGAGAGAACATAGGAAGATATTACCCGTTTATAACAGTTCCGCGTCGTCTCTCTCGTCCATCCGAGCAGCCACTTGACGTACATATCTCAGAAGCTCGCGTGCCACGACGTGCGGACGTGAGGAACGTGCACGTGGCAGAAGAAAGAAGAGAGAAAGAGAGAATGAGAGCCTCAGCGGGCAATCTGGCAAGGATTTGCATGGGACAATATCACGGCTGATTTATCCTCCAGAGTCCAGGAGGTTGGAAAAGGCCAGACGTGTCCGAGGATTTATTTCTTCGGCGCTTTACGCAGAGGAATAAAGAACGAACATATCCCGGGCAGAACTCTCTTCCGTTTTCTTCGTGAAGATGGGGGAGGATATCCGGTTTATTACCGCTTGTATGCAGCGCGCGCGTACTACTCTTCCCTGAATGTTGCGCGTCGACGCGCCCGGCCGCTGTACAGCCGACGCGCGCGCGTTTTTATGGCCTTTACCGTTTAGTTTATCGGCGGGGCACTTTTCCCGGACCCACCTTTAAGCCCCTCCGTGGGATTTACGGCCCATGCCCGTAAAGTCCGACTCCACTTACTTCGTGTCCCGCCTCCTCCCCGCCTTTTTTCCCTTTCCCCAACCCTAGGTCTCTTTGTTATACGATAACAGATAGTGTCGTCTCCCTGACATGTCCTGTCCACGGCTCGTTGGCGATGTCGTTGTCAACGTATTCTTTTCGCGGCAATCTCGGTGAAACGTCGTAAAAATACTCGCTCCCGTTTCATCGTGCTCGAAAATGTATCCTCCCGTTCATCACACGACAATTTTAAATGACGTTACATCTGAAAAGCCATTTTGACGCAATAAAGCGAAAGCTACTATTATTGGCCTGTAAAAGGCTTCACCAGAGCGCGCGGACACAATGTAATCGCCGACAAAAGATCTCCATCAGACGTCAAGGGGGTTTGCCGCCGCTCACCTATTTTCTGAACTCTCATTCTCTCTCTCTCTCTCTCTCTCTCTCTCTCTCTCTCTCTCTCTCTGATACGTACGCATGTGCACGATTTTACGAGAGAGCCGAGTCAATGGAATAGCCATCTAAACGAAGGCGACAGCGGGGCGGATCAGACCAGAGTCGTCGTACGAGCTTTCAGAAATTCTGTAATTTTCGCTCCTGTGCTTCATTACGCTTGGATCCGATAAGTAGCGACGATGATTCAGATATTTTGGGAACAAAAGAATTACGAAAGAAGAATGACAAGAGAAACGTTCTAACAAATATGTATTCCCACATCCCAGATATTCAATTAGTATTTGTTTGATAAATCCGTCTGTCAGTGACGATTAATCTTGTCTTCGTTGACGTGAGAAACAAATATGCGATACATTTCGTAATGTCGCGATGAAATGTACAACAAGTTGCTTGTTTGCGCGATTTAATCAAAGTTGATGATCCCTCGGATATTTTTCGGTGATCAGAATATAGACATTCCCATTAGAGTTCTCAAACGAAAGCCGCGGACTAATTTCGATGACTGTGCGCGTGTACGTGAGAGGGCGCGAGGAAACGGTGGAGTTAGTTGGAGACTTCATAGTTTGTCGTTAGATGCGAGTGTATATACGTATATAGTCGGTTGACGAGAGTTTCATTTCGCTAAGTTCGCTCGGGTTTCCTCGCAGTAATTACTTGTAAATCTCTTACGAATAACGGCAAACGCGAGATTAATTCTGGCTATAACGGGAACGTGTAATAAGCGATGCTCTTACGATTAGAGCTGAAAGTGTGCAATTACTATCGTCAAATTGTTAAATAGTCGAAATGATCTTTCACACGATGTGCAAACGCGATGAGCTGCTTTCAAAGAGCATGGATGTGACATTTTTTTTTAATTTTTAAACCGCAAAAAACCAGGAAAAATGTATATTTAAAAAAAAATATACATTTTTCCTGAAATTTCTAAAATAAAATAAACTCGACACGAAAAATCGGGCAATTTTATTTGCAATTTTATTTTTATTTCATATTTCTGCTTTTTCAAATGCCGCTACATTTCTTTCTGCACGCGTTCGAGATAAACAATGTTGTATTATTTATTCAAAAGTAATTAAATAGACATTGTTTTCTTTTTTTTTTTTTTTTTAGCGTCCCTTCGAGCGATTCGCAACTTTCTTTGATAACAGTGAAAACGTTCTCTTGGGAACTTATTAAGTTAAAACCGGCTCACGAAGTTGCTGGAATTAATTAATTGACTTTATGCTTTCGCTTTTACGGCAAGGTCTACGAGAAGTTGCGTTAGATTTAATGGCAGATATTGTCAATTATACATACTTCACTCCTCGTATCTCTCTTTCCGGTGTAAATGCTATAAATTACAATAAAAGTGTCACATTGATACAGCTGTGAAGCGACTCTGCAATGGCGACACTTTATTGACCACCATGAAGTTTTTAATGAAAACTGATGAACGATGCAAAGACTCTTCGCGCGGTGGCATAAAGATAAATACGCTGTTTTTGAAGTATTTTAATCACGAAAATTCATCTCTCATTGCGACATAGTTTTATTCTTCGACTTGTGTTCGGACTTTTACGTGAAGTGCGTCAACATCAAAAAACCGTTCAAAAAGAAATAAACGATTTTGTGAAGTGTATAAACTTTACAATACGTGCGAAAAGAGATACACGGAGACACATCGCGACTCTTTGATAATAATATCGCGGGACTCACCCACCATTGAGCACGTGGACAAGAACGCTGGCTGATTCCGCCGTGGATGGTGCACAAGTGTAATTGCCAGAATCGGCTGGCAGTGCTCTGCTAATCAGAAGACGTGACGTTCGTGTTTGCTTCTCTGTCACGACGCTGATGCCTCCGCGTTGGCTGTAGTTTATCACGTTGTCACCTTTGTACCTGTAAAATTTTATTCAAAAATTTATTTTTTCAAAAACAAACCGAAACATATTTGTGACACTAGTACGAGACGAAATAAATAAAACCGTTTTCTAATAATTTTTTTCATACTCGTGTGTTAAAAGTAGAATTTTAAATGTAGATATTAAAATGTGCATACAAAATAGAGAAATTTTGCGAATATCAAAATACGCGGGTACGCGAATATAAAAAAAAAAAAAAAAAGAAAAAAAAAACGAGAGAAATTTCCAGATCAGCGCATTCGTGAAACGATCCGGGCAGCATTCGTGAATTCTAAAGATCATAACTTTGGCGAGTAACTCTACGTCATAGAGATTCACTTTATCAAAGATGCTTTTTTTAGCAACGGGTAGTCGTGTTGAAATTTTTCAATAAAGCAGATTTTTGTCAAACCTGAGGCCACTGTGTACGATTTGGATTTTCGCAAAACTCTCGGCTACGTTTCGAAATACACACGGCACAACTTCAATCGCGCTATCGTCAAGGGAGAACGCTCGAACTCACCAATAGATGAAGGATGGTGGTTCCGGCGTTTGCAGCACGATGCAGGTCAGATTGATGTCGCTCCCGCTTTTGATGTAGAGCTCCGAATTGCCGTTGATCTTTGCCTTCGAGACTGCACACGGGAGGAAACAGAACAAAGTTAAAGTGGTTTTTGGTTGTATCGCGCGCGCGTTCTCGGGTCAGGTTCGATGACCAAAGTCTCCGAGCCAAGAAGTATGATCACAATTTTCCTTAAAATCACCGCAGAGCCGCAATTAACCCGCGGTAGAACCGTTCAGAAACCGGCCACTTAAAAATTCACTTAGAAAACAAACGGGCTTCGGAAATTGGTATCGGCGCACACGGCGCGGAACTTGTAATCGCTTTAAAACCAAACTCGAACCCGCGTCTCTTTATAACCGCACTTTGACTTTTTTTTCTCTTACCGAGACCGAGACTCATACGGACGTAGTAAGTTCGAAAGCTTTTCACTAGAAAATTAATGATTAATACTTTTAAACAATTCTTGGAATCATAAAAGTTATAATCTAGATTACACAACTTTTTGGAGTTTTTGTTAATTTGTTACACGACGGAGTCACGGGCTCTTTTGCGGGATTTTCACTCTTTACGTATTAAAGCAGCGCGCGCGCGCGCTTTTTTCAAATTTTATTAATTGTGCAAAGCAGCGCGCGTATATACGCACCCACGACGCTCAGGTTGAAAGCTTGGCTGATCTTGGGCTCCGTAGAGACTTGACACTCGTACGTTCCGCTGTCCCGCACTTGCGGCGAGCTGATCTTCAGGGTCCACTCGTCGCTGCCATCGCTGTGCAACGATTGGAAGCGCTGATCGTTCGTGTACGTGAGAATGCCGACCGTGAGAATATGCAAATCTCGCTGTCTGATCCACGAGACCTGCGCAATCAAGAGACAATTGCTAAGTTGCACCAAGGTGCAGCAACAATCTAGGCACGCAATTGAGAAGTTTGGCATTGTTTCGAGCCAAAGTTCCGACGTTTACGACATATTTCTAACGTACACGGTTCGCCAACTTTCAAACATATCGAGAATATCTGAACTATATTTGTTATTACGTACGTAAAAACCAAAGCGGGTCACAAAGATATTCATCTTCACATTGTACATAGAATCGAACTACATTTTTCGAACTTAATTTTTAGTGGAAATTGTTGATACTTCACTACCGCGCGAACGATTTTTCTACGATCATCATGTGAAATTGAGACTTCAGACGAAGCGCGCGATCTCGACATTGCGATCGGCTGACGCTGACTTTCCGATTGCAAATATATAAACGTCCAGATGCATGAGAGCGTTATATTGAGGGTAACCGGCCTGGCTGTGAATGCGGGGGAGCGCAGCACGCGAGGGGCTTAAAAGGGGATTCGCACAGAGGAAGAGAAGGAGGAAGAGGAGGGTGGGGTGCGCGAGAAATTTGATTTATCGGCGATTACGATCGGTGATTGGACTCTGACGGGTTCCTGTGCGTCATGCGGTGATGCATGAGCAGCGACCGATAACGCGTAATGTCACCATTCGCCCGGGTGACCTATGCGCCTATCCGCGAAATTACTTTGCATTAGGACCGCGAGTGATGAATACCAGGTTAAACAGCCGGGTCCGAGCGCTCGCTAATTCAGGAAACTATCCGAAAAATTGATGCAGCGAGAGCTGCATATATTTTGTACGTACATTGCGCTCCAACATTTGACCTTTTGCTGGCGAGCTGTACTCGCGCGCGCGCGCGCGCCACTTTACTTCTTCATGTGACTGACATGTGAACGACAGAATGTTAACTAACTGGATACATATTTTAATAAAAAAAATTAAAAAAATAAAAAAAACTTAAAAAAACTAAAAAAGCGCGAATTGTTTACTGGTAAAATGTTTATTTCACGTTTTTTTTCTCTCGCCGATGAACATTAAAGGATTTTTATCAACAAAAACTAATTTTCTGTACAGTAATCGGGCTAACAATTTAATAAATGTCAGTCAACTGCTATATTTTTAATTAAATTGCTCTCACAAAGTTGATAAAAAAAAAAAAAAAAAAAAAATAGATAACGTCCTACAATGTGATAAAATATATCTCTAACGAGATCGTGCATTAATGTCTTCTTATATAACTCTCTAACTAAATATATGCGCGAGAAAGTATATGTAGTTCACGTTGAACCGTGAAGAGTTATACTTGCCCTGCAAGTTTGCAAGCGGAAATAAGAAAAACGATCACGAAAAAAGAGTTACAAAAGCGAAGTGAGGGTAGGAGAAAAGGTAGGCGGGCGCGCGCGCGCGCGCGCGCGAGGGTGTGAACTAGGTTGCTGTAAAAGTGCGAGACGATGTCGCGTGAGTAAATGAAGAATGAACTCGTGTCCGGGCTGTGCAAGTCGCGCGGCAAGTGCATTAGCAAAGAGAACAGCGGAAGTTTTGTCGCGAACGATCGTGGATTAATGCCTCGCCGCTCACGTAACTGCGAATTTATTTGACTTTGGGTCGCGCGCGATTCCGATTGTCGGGCACGTGCGTATACGAGAATTTATCAATGCCGCGGAACGGGAAGAGAGAGGGAGGGAGAGGATAGATCGTGTGATAGAAAATTGAGGAAAATACACTTTGCGTTGCGAAAAACAAAAAAGATAATTGGGGATTTCGTGATAATCGAACGAATGCGCACGATTTCATTTTGCAACGACAAATATGTTTGCTGCTACTGCTCCTGCTGCCGCTTCACTGAGTTTCCTCGCAACGACGAAATTTAATCGCGAATACGTACTTGTTGACGCATAACCGAGCGTTAAAGCGTTCTCATCGAGTTTTGCATAATTTACATAGTAAGAGGATTAACCGGTTAATTGATTTTTTGTACTAAAAACAATAGCGACATGATCATGTTGCAGAACCGGAAATTCGAAATGTTATTTGAATAACATAACTGCGCAGTTTTTGTTTTCCTATGTACGTACTTGACGTCGAGACGTTACTGATTTTCACTTCGCACGTCTTTAATCGTTTCATCAGTTAAAATTGTGTCGAATTATTCGAAAAACGAACAATATTGACACATTTACACATATTATATAATTTTGAAATTAAAAACTAATAATTGTTCATTGTTTTATCTTCAAATGCACTTTTTCTGGATTTTGTAAATCACAAGTGATTTGAAACGCAAATAACTTCGAGAAATCTGATCGACGTATAAACGCGAATAAATGCGATTGTTTTATTCCATACAAGATAAAATAATTATCGGAAAATCGCGCGCAAAACGGTCTCGATGTTTAATGAACTCCTGATCTTAATCCACATGTCTACGAAGTGCAACGTTTCCGAACTCAAGCGCTGTTATCACAACGACGGCTTCCTGATAAGGAAACTTGGGACTTACCGCGCGATCGCCAAGATTGCGCACCCTGCAGTGCAAGTAAGCGGATTGTCCGACGGTAGTTGTGGTCTCCCTCTTTGTCGTGTTGTCGAAGTAAGGCTGACTAAAGGGTTGCTCCCAATACGACGGATGGTGCTCCACCACCGATCTCCCGTTCTTGGCCGCGCATTCTGCCAAAAACAATAAGGTTCTTTAATAGGATTTATTTATCGTAACTTAATGGGAGCTTACCGCGTGTAATATTGTCATTGAGAAACGAAACTTAAAAGCTCCTAAATAAGGACGTTACTTTAAAAGCTGAAGATGATAAATTTTGCAACATAAAGTCTAATTATACGATCGATAATGCAATGCTAAATTTGGATCGGTAAGAGATCACGTCGAATTATCAAACCGCTGACTAATCGGCAATCATCGAAATGTATAATTGAGAACAGATAGTTCGACGAGTCATTGATAATCACTCCGAAATTCGTATAAATCCGATTGCGGTGCGCTAGCGCGATAAATTATACGTTAAATTGGCAGGACGAGAGACGCGACGTAAAACGGGAGGGATTTTATCGACAACTACACGAAACACGTAGCGTCATTAACTTCTCATATAAAATCTCGGTCGTGCCGTGCTTTCGCAAGAAGATCGATTCTTCTCGGACGGAACGCAGCGCGGAGCTCCCATTACCGGGAAATTCCGTCGAGCTTATCCGGAGCTGAGTTTGATGCGACCTGGAACTCGTCCTTTCCGCCCTCTTCTTCCCCGTACGAATATAGAAATTCAAATCCGGAACGCTGCTCGAGAACGTTGCCACGGACGAACAAACTCTCGTAGAACACCCTTTGGGAGTTCTGCCTCGAAAATTCTTCCTCGTGCATAACGCAAAGACACATCTTCCTCGCGATGAGGATTCGAAGATCCGATCGAAACCCGAGAATTGCGAGATTTGCAAGCGTGGTAATTGCAGATTCCCTTCGTTAAAGAAAATTACACGCGTAAATTGACACTTGTATTCCCGGTTTATCATTCAACGTTAAACTGCGCTGATTATACGCTTTGCGTTATATGCGCGCGATCGATCGTTTTCACTTTCTGTTTGTTTTTTCCGATGTAAATGTTATTTTGTTTGAGTATATAAATAGAGAACCGACAAAAAATATGAGCATAATGCAAATAAATAATATTAAAACATAAAAACAACTACTCGCGAATAAAATAAAACTCTGTTGATATACTGAGATCGTCATCTCATTAAAGATATTTAATGAGATCTTTTTATAACATCCTTCCTAGATGCAGCTGTTTTTTAAAATAACGATCTGTCGGTGCGGCGTAAAATTCTTGCACCAGTCCCTCATCAATTTTTTTTTCAACCCCTTATCTTCGCAACCGTTCGTCTCGCTGATTACTTTATTCTGAAAACGATACTCTTGGCGGCCGACGACGGTAAAAAAACTTCCGAGAAACCCTTTATGCGCATTATACGAGGTCTTAGCGGAATGAGAAAATTCACGAAGAGACGCCGTCAAAAAATTTTATTCCTCGCTTGATACTTCATAAACGCGCTACTTGTCGATTACGTAATACAACGAACGTTGTCAGTGAAATTTTCCGCTAGCGTTTTTTTTGTTTTTGTTTTTGTTTATCTCGCACGCGAAATGAAAAATTACAATTTACAGTAGAAAATATTCAAGCAGAGAGACAATATTTTGTACTTCGTAAAAATTTATTATGTTATTTATTATATTTATTATGTTATTCAATATCGAGCGATTTAAATGTAAGCTTTAATGGCAATAATTCTTTAAAACTTCGTGATAAATGGAAAGCAGAAGAGAATTGTTTTTATTGATGTGTGCTCAACGCAATCGTTTATATATATATACGTATACATTGTTTTGTTTCGTCTAAACCATCGAGCGATACATCATTCAAATGAACAATTGTGAATTTTTTTTCGATCTCAAAGCGAATACTCCTGCATCGAAAATTCCTTGCCGCGAAACTCCGTCGATATTCTCCGTGTTCGAAATACCGTGCGAAGTTCCACGATGCCGGCACAAAAAGTAGACGATTTCAATCGCGGACTGTTAATCGGGTTTTTCGCGAAGCAAGCCGGCACAACGAACGTGGGCGGCAAAAAGCGCTTAAAAACTGCAGCAGGACGGGTCAGGCTTGGGAAGAATGAGTTTGTTAACCCCCCGACTCTGCGGGTGTTCTTCTTTCTCTGTTTGCGAAAGTTCGAGGCGAAGGAACTCCGAACGGGGGCGAAAAGCTTCAGGTGTTTGCTAATGGCCCGCGGCGCTGAAACCAATCATTCGTCGATGCTACGGCCGACCTTCTCCCCGTTCTCCGTTTGTTCAACTGTGACGTACTTTTTGTCAGTCTCTCGTCAACGTCCGGCTTTCCCTTCCATATTAACGCGAAACTCGAAAAGAAATCTGACAACGAACGTTCACTGGCGCAGATATTTTCATACCAGCGTTGACCTGCTTTTATTAACGTATTGTTCAAGAAAAGTCAGACGCACTCTCTGCGCGAGAGAAGAAAGAAACTTAATTTAAAATTCTACATAAAATTAAAATCTTGTGTTTATATACATCAAGTAAGTTTAAGAAGTGTTCGTTGAACAATAATTGACAACGCGCAAAAATGTTTTCTCGGTTATTAATTGTTGCAACCAAAAACTTAGAAGAAAGAAAGAGAAAGAGAGAGAGAGAGAGAGAGAGCAAATAAAATAAATTAAAAATTTAAGTAAACAATTTCCATCTCTCTCTTTTTCTCTCTTTGAGAGTACACTTCATCTGCAGTATAATTAAATCACGGAAATCAAGTTTCTCGAAAGGTTTCTCTTTGATTCTCACCAGGAGATGAAACTCCGCGCGCCCAAGTTACAGAAACGCGGTGGCGTCTCGAGCAAACGACCGAAATGCAAAAACTTGAGGTCTTCCAAAGTCACATCTCAACTATTTTCTCGTTACCGCATCTTCGAGAAAACTGACACAACAGACACGGTTGCTTACGGCAAAAATGAGAAATTTACAGAACACGACGGAAAATCACGGCGTACAAAAGACTCTTTTGATCCTCCTCTCTCGATGTTTTCACTCAGACGATTCTCGCGACCACTTCTAAGACCGACTAAAGGCAGGTAAAACGATATTGTGGGGGATAAAGATCAAAGTTTGCGCAAAATAAAACTGCAACACATATTTGCAAGGAAACGCGAATAAAGACGAGAAGTGAGAAGGAGAGAAAGTTTGTTTGAGAAGAGGAAAAATTCGATTGTCCGAGACAAACGAATGCACACGCTCGTACGTGTTTGTTAGCGAGCGCGGTGGCAATCCGTTTGACGAGATTACGAGACGAAGAACGCAGAGAATGTCGTCGAGGCGTCGGTCGTCTGCTTTTCTTGAAGGTAACGCAACACTTCTGCTCGTTGAAATCCAAGTAGCTTATGTTACCCGGCCTCTCAGCTTGTTCAGTCGCATGGAGAACTCGAACGGGGTGATGTGTCTTCGGATTCGGGACGTGTTTCCTCGAGAGACACGCACGAAATTTTTCTCCGCAAAATCCGGAAGAAGACAAGAGAAAAATTTCTATTTAAAATTGTGAGGATAGAAGATTCGAGCGCGCCGCGCACTGCTTCGCTTGCACTTTCTCAAGCTTTTTCGAATCACACACAGTTTTGACGCTATTTTGAACACGTTGAAGTGAGTCATTTCTTGATCGAAAGTGACTATATGTGCACAGTTAAAAAAAGAAAACAGAATACAATACTAACAGTTTGTACACAGAGAATGTGACGTGTATAAGTAACTTAATAACGCTTTATTGAAAAACAATGACATGTTATATGCTACAAACACGATGAAGATAGAAATCGATCATTCTTTAGAATAGCAATCTTCATCGGACGTGCATTCATGTGAAACTTTTTTGACGCGGCGAGTTTATAAAAATCGCTTTGTTCCACGATAATAATCGCGACGAGTTATTTAATAACATCGCGGTTGCGGTAAACCGCTATCGTTTCAAAGATATCGATTAACTTTACCAATATTACGGCATATCTAGCGAATAAATTGGATTCCAATTGTCATCGGTATTATCGGGAAACACTTCCAGGAAATCGAGAGAGCGTAAATTTTGGCTTTGTGCAAAAATATAACAATGAAATCTATTATAATAGTCGAAATATAAAACGCTAATGTAAAAAGATGAAAAAAAAAAAACAAGACTGCTCTCAAATATCGTATTAGACACTGGTTAGTAGATAAATATAAAAAATACATGCGCGAATATGAAAATAACACCGTAAATTTAGAAAAAAGTATTTTGCATTTATCGCACGTTTTATTTTTTGACAAGATAATATATAAATAAAAATATTCAAATTTAGATAATAAATATATCTGCCCAACACACACGTATATCTCGATATCACTGCGAAGTACATTATTGCATAAGGGGATTTTGATTTTCTTTGCGCGGAAATGGAAGACGTCAACTTCGGGTGAAAATGTTCGCGGATGCATCTTTCGCGGTAAAGTTCCCAAAATGTCGAAGTGCTCGCCGTAAGTATCGCGCGTAACACGAAACCTCTTGCTAAAATCTAAGTGGCTTATGTCTGCCCCGCGTCGTTCCCGTTTCCTCTGCGATACCGCTCTCCTCTATACACGTGCAGCTTCGATCCGTCGATAGAGGCGCAGCCACGTTCTCTCTTCTCCGTTTTTCTCTTTTTTATTGCAACGAGCTGCCGTATCGGAAACTTACATCGCAGTTAAACCGCATCTTTTTACCAAAACGAATGATATTAAATATTTCGTCCAACAATTACTTTCGACGCGCAACCGATATCAGCGAGACATTGATTGATTGCGAGCGCAATTACAATTCGTTTTGGTGGTAGTGTACATTTTTTTATCGTACTTATATTTTTCCGCAAGAGAAGCAGAAAAGATTTCATTTCTTTCTGAAGAAGAGTTCGGAGAATATTTCAAAGAATAATAAACTTTACGCGAGATTATGGACACAATTTTCTTGAACAACTTTGTGTTCGCAGAATTTATCTTGAATTATAAATATATATATATATATATATATATATATATGCATAAACTGGGACACGAGTCTTCCGAGTCGGTCTAAAAATATGTCTTTCGCTGCATAGTATGGATGAAAAAGTATGTCCGTATAAACTGCGAACAGTGCGAACGCTCGAGAGAGCGAAAGGGTTAAAGATAAAATTACAGAGAAGCTGAAAGAGAGAGAAGAAGCAATAATTTTGCAAAATAAAATTCGTGAAGAAATGAAAATAATTAAGAACGTCAACGTGAAATGATATCATCGCGCGAGACAGGAAGGGAGAAAAGCACTCTTAAGCGCTTCATTAGTAAGGATGGATGAGAAAAACGAGAAATCTGTCTCTCTCTCTCTCTCACTCTCCCGGCGAAACGGTAAAACACAAAAGCAGGGGCCTTTACTTACTATTTTGTAAACTCGCGAGCGTTGCGGTCGGACGAGTTTCACGAGAGTTTCACGGTTCGACGAGTTGAGAAGCAACAGCGGCCGTTTTAAAAGGAGAGTAAGAGCGTAAAGTGGAACGAGGGGAAAGAGAGGTAGATTAATTCTTTCGTTTAAGCAACGCCCGCAAATGCTCGGGGTTTACCTAAACTCCGATAATGCGTTTCAAACTGATTGCCGATACACGCAGATATTTGAAAACTTATACATGTTGCGTTTTAATTTATATATTTCACGGAGAATGATTGTACAATAATATTACAACGTAGCTAATTGTCCTCAATGATAAAAGTGTTTATAATAACAAAAGTAATATTGTTGCGCGACAAACAAAGGTGTATATAAAATTTGTTATCAAGTTGCAATGTAAATCAAATTTTAGTTAGTGCAAAATTATCAAAAGTAAAGTCAATTAAAAAGAAGATAACTTGCAACTATCTCTCTCTCTCTCTTTCTTATGGACTTCAGTTCAAACTTTCAATAAGTTGACGTACCATTTAAAAGCAAAACTGAAAAAAAACAGAAACTTCAGTAATAAGTGAATTGTAGCTTTTAGCGGTGGGCATTTTCCCCTCCTTTTTTTTAATCTGTTACATTTTCCCGACAATCACGACTTGTTTGTGCGCATCCCGAGCTCCCATCGATTTGTCTTGATTATCGGGAAGTTTGCAGCGGACTTTGTCGTCTCACAGTTAATAAAGAACAGCGCAGGTCGATGCGGGGAAATATTGAAGGTGTACACGTTGGATCTCTCTTGGGAGAACGTTGCGGGAAAATATCGACGACGATCAAACGCGTGAATACACGTCGATTTATTAATCAGGTGATGATTATCGCTTGGCGCGCGTTATAATTAACTCGAGATTCGTGCTCTGAAATTCTGTTAATTGACCCGACAAAATCACACAACGATTTCTTCAAATAAACCGCGACGATAATTCGAGAGAAAGAGAAATTTAACGTTTCACGCTTATTGAATGAAACGTGAGACGTTTGGTTCTTCATTCAAAGCGCATTAACTCACCAAAACGAAACGAGAACAGTCATCGTGACGAGCGCGAGAGGAAGGATGGATATTCGAGCAAGACGTTTCGCTGTTGCAACCATTCAAGAAATATTAACTCGATATTCCGTCCAACAAGAACTGCCAATGTCGCTGTTGCGATCGATGGAAGGGGAGTGGTAGGACGCGAGATGTTTCGTCGGTTACATCCGTTTATCGAGTATATTAATTCACTGCACCGTGACTTCGTAATAGCGAGATATGTCGGAAGCGAAGACGTCTTCTCATTCAAAGGGTATTAAACTTGACGCCGCGGCATGAAAACGATCTGTGTGTCAATTCTGTGTGACTTGTCGCCGAAGACGAACAATTTGATTGCGCCAGATATCGGGAACTTTGCGCGAATGTTGATACATCGAGTGTATATATATATATATATATATATATATATATATATATATATTTATATTTATAAAATAAATAGAAGCTCTTTTATATAGTGTATATATAATGTGTATATTTGGGGGATATACAAATGCGATAAATTTTACAAGTCAAGTTCAAATTTATGCAGCCGCTCTCGTTATTACGGTCCATCGTACGGAATATCTTGTGCGATCAATTTTTAGCGCTCTCGTCGAGCTGTGACCACGAGGATAAAGTAGCAAAAGAGAAGTTAAGCTCCTTATCGCGCAGACCAGAAACGCGTCGCCGGTCCGCGGCTGAACCGGTCCGACGGGGATCCGGGGAGTTTCTTTTCCGTGCGGACGATCCGCGAATGAATTTCGGCCGAATTCATCTCCATTACGATGGCGGTCCCGACGACGCGGAATAGAAAGGGAGCGAGTTGTCGCTCGCTCGCAAACAGAGACAGAGAAGCTCGGAGTCGCTTTTAAGTAAGTGAAGTGCCTGCGGATACGTAAACTTCCGCGCGCCCGTTTGAATGGAAACGTCCGCCCGAAACTTTTCCAATTTCTTGTGTCAAAGGGAATATCCGATAAACACGGTCGCTCCGCCGTAATTAAAAGTACGCAAAGCCCGCGGAGTGGCTCTACGGAGACGAGCGTGCGAAACCGCGCGCTCTGCGTCTACTTAATTCCGCGCGGAGACGCGAAAATCCGCGGTTTCCTCAAGTTGGACAATTTCTTTATCTCCGCGAAAACAACTTTTTGCGCCAAGTGCATCGGCCAAATTACGTCGCGAAAATTACGACGAGAAATGTTTTAAACATATCTATTTAGCGAAACATGTGTGTGTGCGCGCGCGCGCGCGCGCAATTATTTCGCGAAACAAACGCAGCTCTAAACGCGCAACAAGTAATATTTATTTATTTGTCAGATAAAACAACGTGCGAAAAATGACATTTTGTCTAATTAAACCCGTCGATTGAAACGTTAGTCATCGATGATCTCGTAATCGGTCGTACAAGAGCGATGTCAATCTACGGCGCGAATTAGCGCGTTGCGATAACGAAGGTGCGCAATAAATCTGTATTCATCCTTGCGCGTTGCCGTTACACGCGTAAACGCGGACAATCGGATGAAGATAGTAAATGATGCGCGCGGCGAATATTGTTTACAGATTTAACGGCGAGTTTTATAGTTTGATCGATGCGCGGATTAAACCGGATATGCGGATTTGATCCAAAGCGCGATTTGATATATATCGATGGCAAGAGCGACCGAGTGCTATTCATTATTTCCGCCACATATGTATCCATTTTGCCTCACTTCTCTGACTCGAATGATCATTATGTTTCGCGTAAATGCCGACGCGTATTTCGTGTGTTTTGCGAATTTTATTTGATCACACACGCGCGTATTTATTCCTCCTCGTAAAATTCAAATACAGATATCTCAAATAATGTATTTTTTTCAAATTTTTACGCGTACTTGCGTTGCTCATTGACTTTTACCATTGTATTGCGCCATCAGTTTCCAATTCGATCGATTAAATTTCTTATATACCAAGTATATCTTGACTTACAATTCTGCTGCCGTAAATTCTGCACGGTATTATACCTGGGATATCGCGCAGAGAATGCGCGCGGATTCGGGCGCACGTTCGCGGAATGCGATCAAGATGGCGATATTACCGAGATAAATTCGCGATCGACCGGTTTACAATGAGTCGAGGATTGATAAGCTACTCTCTCTCTCTTTCGAAGTTTTATCAAACCACGAAAGCGATGAGAGCGCGGTTTCAGCATATACGTCGCAATAATAATAATGGTGCAAGATTTATTGCATTTTTCGGTTGCACAACAATGCCGCGGGCCAGGCGCAGGTATAATATCTTTCATCCATATTGACGCGCGCGCGTGTGTGTGTGTGTGTGTGTGTGTGTGCGCGCACGCTCGACTACGTCCGAGCTTATGCAGAACGGTTCGGCGTTTTCTGCTCTATCCCTGGTAACACACTTCCAATTCGGACCTCCGACAATGGCTAACGTCAAAAATATTGCTTTCAATAACGCGAGCGAGGATGGAGAACACTCTTCCCACCCCGATGACCCTCTTTCGATCGAGAAGAATTTTAATAAACGAGCTTTCCTGCGCCCGTGAGAGCTACAATCCTATTTTTCCCAACTGCGAATATACGTATGCATACGTATGTGCGTGGCTCTTTTGCCTTGCAAATTTTACTCGCGAATTTGCCTGCGTTCTTACATACATGTCGTTCATCAATAAGCTTCCATTTTAATAAGAGTCAAAAAAAATGTTATCACCGTGTGTATGAATAGGTACTCTGGAAATTGTATTCGAAAGGGAAGGGAGAGAAGGAAAATCTTTTTCTGTGTATTTTTATGCATTACGCGATTAGAAGAAGAGTTTGAAAATCGTATCAAGCGAATGTGCGAGAAAAGATGCAAAATAAATAAATTTGAAAAAGTGTCAAAGGGACTATTTTGTAAAATAGTTTTTTTTATATTCTCTACTCTCAAAAAAAGAATTTATTATTTTTTGCTCCAATTTCTTTTCAAAGCACATCGGAATTGATGCAGAGATTCGCAGCGCTTCAATGGCCGTGCGCGTCCACTGATGGAATTTTTGTCGGCTGAACAATGTAAATCCCCGGGTATCGAATCCCTCAACAAAGCGTTGTATGTCGCGCGTCATTAGTCCTGCCGGACACGAGAGTTTCTCGTTACCGAATCGACCGAGCTCTAATCTTTGGAACGCGACAAAAAAAGCGTGTCTTTTTGATGATCGAACATCGAATGACGACTGCTGCTCTGCTTGCCGCGAAAGGATTTGCGAACCGAAGCAGCAAGCCGGATAAGCGTTCTGTCTGTGATCTGAAATTTGCCACGCGACTCAATCGTGAGGATGGGGAGGAGAACATCTCACAGGCGCTTTCACCGAAACCCAGAAAACCTTCATTAATTCCCAAGCACGTTTTTTTCCAAGCGAAAAAACTCGCCGTCGCATAACGATCGCGGAGAGAGCGCGCGATGTAAATACCGAGTCTAATACCGTTTTACATTTTTCTCCAAGTTATTACATTTGTAATAATAATAATCATCATCCAGTTACACGACGCGAAATCCCGCAATCGAGTGGAAACGACCAAAAAGCAAACTGAGTCCAACAAAATGTAATTCAATTGCAAAATCAGATTCCGTAATTATAACAGCTTTCACGATCGTAATTGCGGTTATTTTAATTGCAAACACACCAGTGTTATTTCATCATCATCATCATCATTATTATTATTATTGTTATTAATAAAAGGAACGAGAGACATATTGGAAACAATTGGAATCTCTTGTCAACACGAAATGAGAAATGCGCAGACCGCATATTTAACGTAAAACGCGCGACAAATTTACGAGCTGTGCCGCAACCTAGCAGGATATCAAATTAAAACCGCTGCGGTGACTTGTATATGGAATCTCTTTTATACATTGTCGCAGCGCTGTAACTTTGCCATTTCCGACCGCGAATCTTGTAACGGAAAGCAAGTTTTGCCTTAAACTTCAGTTACAAAAAGTGTAGCTTGCGAAAGGAGATCACGGCGATGTTCGTCATCAGTCAAATCCGAGCGATAAGAGAAAGAAAAAACAATATATATCTCGCAGAGTACGTGCGGTATCTCGAATAAACGGACGACTATGACAGGGGTCGGTCATTGGTCCAGCTATACGTAAAGGCCTTTTTTAACGAGCCGAAAGGCATGGTTGGGAATTGCCGTGGCAAAGTGCCCCGGGGTCATGTCTACCGGAGCAAAGCAATTTCGTCGATTCGTAGCACGAAGAGAGTGGAGCCCGGAGGGAGAGAGAAGCCCGGGGAGTGATGGGAGAATACGGGGAGGGGAGTAGAGGGCTCGTCGCGCGCGCGAGAGAGAATAGAGAAATAGAGAGAGAGAGAGAGAGAGAAGGAGAAAACGGGAGATATAGAAACGAGAACTGTCACGGACAAACCTTCGGTCAATTATAAGTTGCTTCGGGACGTGCCTCGCTTACAGAAGGCACGGAGTATATCCTTAAACCGAGGCGCAGATAAGACTGCTCGCGCTGCACATCGAAACGCAAGAGGTTGTCGCCAAGGAAGGAAGGCGCAACGTAATCACGCGAATGGTTCGCAAAGATGCGAAATTCAGATACTATCCTCGTCCGGATACTATCCTCGCCTCGAATCATCATCCCTTCCGTTTCGAAGGACACTTGAGAAATACGCTTCATCTTCGAACACGGTGCGATCGCGTCTCTGTATCAGATGTCATTATCACACTTCTCGATACGAGCGGGCGAAAAGAGTGTCAATTCTTTGCTCCTCCTCTTCATACACGGGCGCTTTACCGAAAAAAAATCCGAGTGAATATAACACGTGACTGGTCGGAGATCGTTTTGGCGAACTGCTCCTTCCTTCGTCGAGAGGCGAGCGTGGTTAACGTAAACGAGATTTTATCTAAAAGCCCTTCTCCTCGATATCGCGCGCGAGCTGTGCAAAGAAAACAGAGCCAACGGATCGCCGAGGCACAATCGATTTCATTGACGCTGCATACACCGATTTTCTCTTCAAGCTTCATCGATACTCGCTCTCTATTTCGTCTTTTTACTTGATATTTTACCTCGCAACGAAACGACGAGTTTAAGAGATTCTGGAAAGCGAAAGAGCGAGCCTTTCCGAAAAACGCTATCGTAGGTTCTTCATTTAATACCTCTTCTAGAGGAAACTCTAGAGATCTGCATTATATCCATTCAGCGTATTTTGTAGAATACATCGGGGTCAACCGATAAGCAGAATATCGAGAAAACGGTTATTAGCGAGCGTATTTATCTCCGGATCGCATAAAGGAAATAATAATAATACGAAATAAAGCATAGAATTATGTGAAACACCACGAAAGCCAATATCTCCGTTTCGTTTAGAAATTGCGTTTTCGAATGTTTTTTTAATTTTTTGTCGATGTTCCTACATACTGTAATTTCATACACCGCGCGTATAGAATTGAACAAACTTACATTCTCGATATTTGTCTTAACGTTATCATCGATCTCGGCAAATAATATTATTATCTCGATTTTTATCAGCCAATTAATCTATGCGTAGTTTCCGACGGGAGAATATTGAGTGGTTCTAATTGACTTCGCAAAAACCCGATAATCAAAGTTACGATAAATGGCCTTTCAACCAGACAAGGAACTAACTTCTTCATCGACCTTGATTATATAATGTGAATTACCGGCTTTTTATAGAGAGATCTTATAAATTTCTTTGAAAAAAGATTAATTAAGCGATATGAAATAATACGATGACATTTACGTCAAATATGTCGGCGAGTTGTGTAAGAAGAAACAAGGAAAAATCGATGTTATCGATATTTCTCCTCGTGCGTTTCATCGGCCTTAATGCCGATATTTTATATGGCCTCTTCTCGATAGAAAGCATAGAGATCCCAGGATGAACTAGAGAGATAGTGTCTATATAGATTCGTCGGACCTCGGTTGCCTCTTTGACCATCGGCAGGCGGCTCCTGAGGGTACCATCGTCATAAAATGTTTCCATCGTTATTTCGCTTCCAACGATATCAAGAAACGTGTCGATGACTTTTCAGACCTTTCGCCTTTATTGACTATTGATCGTCTATATTGACTCCCTATATCAAATACACCACACGATCTAAACATTTCGCGAAAGGACGTGTCAAATTGTCTTTTAATAATTAAAATCATAGTTCTTAACGCACAACATATACTATTTTGTAATATAAAACTTTATCAAGAGACACGATAGTGTTTCGCGACAAGTTCACGCATTAAAGTGGCGAGCACTCTTATACGCAAAAATCAGGCATTTCAATGAAGGGGAGATTTTTAATCAGCCATTTTTTAATAACGACTGAACCGATCGACTTCTTTTTACTCTCGTTTGATTCACGTTGAAATAAAAAAAAGTTTTTTTGCGTCTTTGTTGTTTGTTTCTGTGATTTTTCGAAATATACGACGATAAAGTTACGAAGTGAAAAATATATCTGTCCGATATAATTTTTTTCAATAAACTGGTTTGAACCTTTGCACAAAATAAGTACAAACTATACCTTTATGTATGACCGAGGTCATTGCTCCCGCCGCGGCCGCGCGGCCGAGGTCATTGCCCCCCCGCGGCCGCGCGGCCGAGGTCAGTGACCCCGCCAAGGTCGCGCGGCCGAGATTATTGACAATTATGTTGTTGTATCAACAATGTTTTTCAACAATAAGACAGGATTTTAGAGAAAGAATGTTTTGTAGTATATAATGTTGCAGAATATGTTTTATAGAAAAAGAATTGTTTGTAGCATTAAATCAATTTTTAATTTAAATACAGTACGTGTTACTGCGTGTACTTGGCGCCCTTCTTACCTTGTTTTGAAAAGGTAAGTTTTTCGAGTAAAAATAAACGCTGCGCATCAGAAAGTATTTCTATAATTAACAGCATGGTGTAAAGTGGCTGTTGTCGCTGTAAGAAAAAAAATTAAAAAGTATACAATATAATAATTAGATTTTTTTAAATAAACGCGCACGCGCGTAGTGACTGGATAGTAACATGTAGCGATAAAGTGACATATAAAGCGTATAAACATTTACCGAAAAAAAAGTACGCACAATCCATTACGGACATTCGTCGCTTTACTTGCATGTCAGAATCGTAAGAATCGTTTCGAAAACTGTATATAACCGGAATGTTATGCGGTAGTCACAAAGATCAGTATAACGTGTGTGTCACAGCTGTCGCGGGGAGCGATGACAAATTTCGTCGGATTATTTTGTTAAAATTCATGAAAAATCCGCGCTTGAGGCAACGTCGTAATTGCCGCGGTGTATTACAAGCTCAGTATGACGTACCGCGGCAGTTAGCAACATTTTTCCGAGCTGTTGCAAACAAAGCCGGAAACAGTTTCGCGAGAGCCCCGGGATTTATTTCTTGTTACTACTGTTGCGTCACATATATATATATATATATATATATATATATATATATATATATGTATATATATATATATATATATATACACCGGCGCACACAGTTGCCATTTTTGAAGCGCGCGCGTAACGAAAATAACCGTCGGGCGGTCTTTGAGCCGGTCGGCCGCCCACCCGGTTTTGCTCCAAATTGCGGGCGGATAATGCACAAGCAAGACGAAGAAAAATTTGCGTTAAAAAATCTCCCTCGCGCATCCAATGCCGAGTGCGATTAGAGTAACTTCGGTATAAACGCGCCGTTCGCCGCGCAGCTGTGTCCACCAATGACGTCAGTGTTACGGATCTCGCGCGCTACATCCAGCTGCGCTAGTGTGTTGCAATTGTGTACATTACATCTTGTGTTTGCCACTCCGGTATGATAATGTATACGATATTACCGATTTAACAGCTGTTTCTCATCTTGTTTAATATCTACGAGAGATATCGCTGATCTTTCGCGAGCTAGAGAGAGAAATCACTGAAGAAGAAAATGTCTACGTTGGCATCAGCGCGTTTGCTCGTTCGAAGTCAATTATGCAAATGACTCGATCGCGAGAGTCAATGCGAGAGAGAATCAGGGATTGGAACGGAATTTCTTACTAGCGCGCGCGCAATAGTTTCATCCGCGCCGAAATTGCGATGCGTAAATCGATGTTCCGTCAGCACACAGCGTTTTACGACGCGGCGCGGAAGCCATTTCCGAAAGAGAGAGAGAGAGAGAGACTGTCTCTCTCGTCGTTTTACCTTCGTGACATAAGCTCATTGCCGCTGCAGACGGTACTTGCAAACGTCGCGAGATAAACGCGCGTCGCTTCGATTACGTCGCGGTACATGTCAACTTCGGCCCTCGCGATAATCCGTTATATCAGGTATGTAATCGCGCAGGTAATGTCGTCGTTGACGCCGTTCCGCGCGCGTATTTCCAACCGATTCGATTGCTGAGCCAGCAACGTGGCTGGCAAGTATCCAAGCTGGGCTCATCCCCGATATATATCACATCATTTTCCCGCAACGCGCTTTATCGCATACAAATAAAATAAACGACTGGCAGACGTAGATTAGCGATACTTGGTTCGTTACAATTCGAATCGAATTTACAGAACGTTATTGACGTCGACAATGGAATGTAAAAGATAAGACACAAAAACCCTCGTTTTATCTTGATGCCAGATGCATATTGGAAGAAGATATTTTTCTCGAAGAGAAAATGCTGAATTTTTCAAATTGATCTACCGCGTATCAATTTGGCGGTCACGCCATGTTTCATTCTTAACTTTTATTAAAAGAATACGCTTTTAAAGTGTTCTCTCTTTTTACTTGTTATATTTCCTCTTTGGCACAAATTCAACCGTAGCGTTAAATCATCAGAAAGAAGATGTTTCGTCGATGTTGTGACAGACTAATTGCAACGACACAAAGAGAAACACTTTGGAAATACGATACGTAACGCAGTAATTTGACGTAGCATCTAGTCGCTAACGAGCGGTCGCAATAGAGACAAATTAGCGCGGGAAATACGGTATTTCGTTGTTAGTTAACTAACTTTACCTCTTTTTTGTGCCCAGCACGCACGTCACTCGTCTCGGATAGCAAACGTTTCGCTTGCGAGTTAAACTGCGAGAAAAATGCTGCCGCATTTCTGCTGCTGGTCGGTGGAATGCAAATTTTCGAGTGTCTTTTTCGCGCGGTACTTTTTTTCGCCCAGTCACGACACGAAATTGACGTTCCCTCGCCAATTTATCTCTTAACGAACGTATTTTTGTTATTTTGATGCACGCGAATCTCTCGTCGGGAATAATGACGTCGCGATCCTTACGGATCTTTAAACTTTTAATTTGATTTTCTCATAAAACTGTTTAGAAAATTTAAAGAGCCTCTCGTCTCCAATTTAGAGGCATCTCTATCTCCGCTCTGTGATTATATTAATCCTTAATATGCTCAAGTGTATATAGTGTATATACACATTAAAAGCGACAGAGCGCTTTCTAAAAGGGATTTTAGAAAATGAATTAAATAAATAAATGAGAGACAGATACGCGCCTCGTCTCTCTCAATGAAAAGCGACGATGTGACGAAAAATAATCGCACGCGAATCCGAAAAGAAACTCACCCGGATCGGACTAACACAAAGAGAGGACAGCTTGTTTTTTCTTCGGATATTCGCTGATCTCTTTGAGTCGATTCAAATCGTTCTTCTTACGAAGGTCGTGAATGTACAGGGACTTGAAAGCCGTTTCTAATTAGCGACGGACCGGATTATGCTCCACGGGACCGTCGTCACCCCGGCGTGAATGCGACCGGTAATAAGACGCGCATGGCTAACGGCAAGGGCGAACCTGCGCAAATATAATTACTGAGATATATCCGGCGAGAAGGGATCTGGGAAAAGAGCGCGCCGAGAGAGAGAGAGAGAGAAAGAGAAAGAGAGAGATCGTCTTGACGGTCGATGTCGCGTAGCCGGGATGAGAAAGAGGGACCGAAGGAGAAAGGTAATGCACAACTTCGAGCGCACCTCGAGGATTCGTCGAGTCCATCCGACTCTCGACTCGTTGAACAAATAAAAGGTCGGTCGACCTCGAGCGACGAGCGAACGGCGGCGTAGCATAAGCTTCCCCGAGGAGAACGGAGAATTGCATGTAATATACCGTGGCACATACCGTGCATATGCTTTTCCCTTCGCGAGGCTACGCGATAGGTGTTAAAGTCGGCTCGAATATTCCCTTATCGCGATCGCCGCACGAAGAGCTGGCACGAAGCTTATCAGTGAATCGAACCTCGTGTGGGACACGAAGTGTCGTGCTGCGCGCCTAAGACGAAAGGGGCGCTTTTTCCGCTTTTATTCACCCCTTTTTTCGTTCGCGCGCGGCGAGCGAGAGGATGAGTCACGCGTTCCACTACTTTTTCCCCGAGACGTTCCGTGATTTAACGCCGCGACGCCTCGGATCGCGAACGACTTCGCGAACAAGTGACTTCCTCTCGGTCGTTGAACGTGAAAGCGCCGACGCCGTCGGAACATAATTCTCACGCATTTAACGCAGTCGTTTTTATTCGCCGGTTTCATTCGTCGTGCATGCACGTCGCGCCTTCCGTAAAAGAGGGTTATTATTACGCTAAACTGAGTTATTTTTTTTCCCCTCCCCCGTGATAGCGAACAGAAAACATCGAGACTCGAACACTGTCGAGAAAATTAAATAACAAACACATTTTTTTGTTTTTAGAGAAAAAATCAACATAAAAAGTCAACATCAAAATAGCCTCAAAAATAAATTTCATGTCGCGTTTGTGTGTAATATGAAGCGTAAACTTGAATTTACTGTCGCACAATGACATCTGTCTGATAACTGAGGGACAACGACCTTTTCGAACGTGTATCTTTAATAAGCGAGCGTTGCAAAATAGAATGTCTCGAAAGATGACGCTTTTTCCGACCTACATTTCTCAAAAGACTAAAATCGATCTTTCCCCCGATGCTTTTCAGAGACTAAAAGAGAAATCTATAACTTCCATTCCTCAATCCTCCAATATCTCCTTGTAGAAACTTCTGCGCGTAAACATCTCGTTGGTTCAAGCAGTAACAAATGTTTAATGTTCCATCTTCGACGATACGCTTCGACCGTGTTGTTGCAACGTTTCTCTCGATACATACAACGGTAAATTGTACATAAGTACTACAATCAACAATCATGTTTTCTACGAAGGTGTAACAAACCAGAACTTTGACTCAACGATCTTTTATTGCACACTGCGTGCTTTTAAAAAAGCAAAAGAAAGGAAAACGAATATTCAAAAACTACGTTTTCTGAAACTTAAATATTAACACCGCAATTTAAATCCCCACGTGTAATTTCCCGCGGTATATAATTTTAAAGTTAAAGAAACATAAAAGGTAAATCTAAAACAAAAAAAAATCCTTACGTGATACCGAATGATCTCCTTGCCACGAGATCGCGTTATGAATCCCGGCAAGTTATTACACCATAATCGTTAAAATTCGAAAGTTTGCCCATTATTCCTAAATATGTTTAATTACGTAACGAACACGCAGCTGCACCCGCAAGCAAACGCACGCGATCTCGTTTCTCGAAATAGGTCGGAAACTGCAACAGGCCGAATGAGTAATATTGTCCGCGAGTCGACATGAATTCAGCAAAATCGCAATTTTGTAATTTATACATTTTGCACTATCATGCAAAAATTCTTTAAGATAAACCATTCACGAAAATGCAGCCGCACACCGGCAGTATTCTTTCGCGCCGCTAATCCCGACACAATACCGCAGTCGAGTTGTCCCGGCACGGCGGCACTTTACATTTATTATTAATTCAAATTACGCCTCCGGTACAGCCCAGAATTCCAGCGGGTGAGTTCCGTTTTAACAAGAGAAATTCTTACTCGAGCCCAGGGTATCGCGTTGTCAATTTAAACTACCACGGAACATTCTTGCGCGCGAGTGCTCTTCATAATTTATGAACAAAGTCTAATTCACGGAAAATGCTCTTAAGGCACTGTATGCGCTTCTATATTTTATACTTTTTTTCATGTCATTAATTTACAATACAAGTTTTTGACTTGTTATCACACGCATTCTGGTCAAATAAAAAGATATATTTTTTTGAACTACAAATAAGTATTTAAATAATCTTTCTAAATGTTGCTCTTGCGCGCGCAAGTATTTTTCATGTTGTGTTTCAAATTTATAACTTGTATAAAAAAGAATTTATAAAAGTGGTCTCACAGAGAAGACATACATTGCCTCGAAGAGTTCGAAATGCTTTTTATCCATTGGTGATGGGGTAGCTTTATGACGTGGGCCCCGCACCGTCGGTGTTATTTCGTTTCGCCTCATCGCAGGCACGGGTCGCCGTGGCCAAAATCTATAGATTTGGAACGCAGCCAGATTCGAATCTCTCTTCCACGGAGCTAGCAAAATTTAACGAGCGAGACTGGTAAGACTATGCGGGTTCATGCCGAGATTTAACATTTCGCGAATTCCGTCGAAGAATCGATTTTTCTTGCTAAAGATAAATCTTAAAAAGCGAGAAAATCTCTCCTTTTTTCTTAAAAAAAAAAGGTAGGAAAAATTTTAAATTGTGATAACTTTGTGAATGTTATCGTTTTTCTTCTTCCAATTAATCAGTAATCCGATATCGGGGTCGACAAAGCTTGAATTTGTTTTATCGCGAAATAAATGTTACACGCTGAATTGCAAATGAAAATTTATTATGTGGTATTAACTTCGCTGAAAATCTTCTGAACCAAAATGTCGTCCTCAATCCGCTCTAATTAACAGAGTGACAAATGTTTCGCGATTCGTGCAGCGATATTTTTAAGTTATGTCCAGCGAGAAAAAGAGCGAGAGAGACGGCAAGAGTGTCAGCATGAAATAAGGACGAATTAAATATCATATTAACCAGGTCTTAACGCCCTTCGCTTAAGGGAAAAGGGAACAGAGAGGGGTAGAAGTCGGCGATGATTTCACGTTATCGATGAAACGCCAGTGGATCTCGGATTTCCGAGGTGTTTTCGCGACGCGGCCTACCGATGTTTCTACCGGATTAAATCACGGGGTTTATCTTAACACTCGATAAATTACGCAATTAATTAGAGAGCCGGGCAATTAAACGGAATCAGATGGTGTACGAATTTAGGAGGGCGCGTAATTCTCGGGTGCGCGTGCGTGAGCTGGGAGCATAAGCCTCGAGCTAAGGGCTGAAAAAAGCAATTATCCTTCTCAGGAGTGGCCGGACACACGGAGGGGTTTCGTGCCACACCAACGTTTTATGATCGGACGAACGGGTGAGTGACTCGCCCGATGAAGTGCGGACTCTGCGTTGCGTCAAAATCCGCGGCGATACACTGGGCGTGTCGGCGTGCGGAAAACAAGTTAACGATCGAGCCGCACGATAATTAGAAACGATGGATTTAGCGCGGAAACGTTTGTCATCATTCCCGGTCGCAAATTCGCTCTTTAGAGAATGAGGGATTGGAATTTGTTTTGTTGAGAGATCATAGGTTACGCCAGCGTCGTTAAAGACACGAATTTACCATCACTCCCGTCGGGAATTACTGGCGTCCCGCGACACCTTTAAATACTAATACTACAGGACCGCGACGAACTTTGTTGATCGTAATTTATCTCAACATTGCGCTCTTTTTTTTGTCCGTACGATAAACGAAACAAATCGATATTGGCGAACGTCAAACTTAAGCACGAGTCAATCGCTACTTTCTATTTACGCGATAGATAACGTAATTTATAACGACAATAACGCGAAGTTATACTTCCAATTCCCGCTCTCGTGTGTTCGAACAACACGCGTATGTTACTGATAATGCTCTCGGACAAAATATATGTTCGTACATTCTTTTCTCTCCCACATACATGGGCAAACGTCTATTTCCGTCACACACGAAGTAATTTCGAAAGACCGGGGCATAAACTTGAGAGTAAATTCTCCCGGAAACGAAATAAAAAGAATTTTACGTACATATCGCTCGTAAAACATCGCCGAGATAAAATCAACTATGGTTATCTCTATTACTTCCCGCTCCCCCAACTACGAGTCATTCGTCGTAACAATAATTCCGTGACCAAAGAAAAAATAAACAACAATTAACGAGATAGCGTTAAATCAATGATTTATACGTGACTTGCACGATACTTTTATCATAACCGTAAAAGATTGAACGCGCGACATTTTGTCCGAGGTCGTTTGATCTCATCGTGTAAAGTTCAACCTTAAAAATCACCTCGTGCCGGAGAGAGGTCATCTCTCGTAAACAAAAGCGGTCGGAGTGGCCTTTCGGGATTCAATGCGGCGCAAATCGATACGTACGTGTATACGAACGTTTGCTCGAAAATTCACTTGCTCCCGTAACGCATCCATTACAACATCAAGTTCTGTGTAGAGCAGACAGCGCGCGCTGCGAAACTCGTCTGAGCAATGAAGGGCTTTATTGGCCCGGCGGAATGACCACGCCGACGGCGTGCGTAAACGCAAGAGATCTGTTAGATCGTAAACAGAATGGTTTCGGAATTTTAATCGATTTTAGACATCTCGGCAACACTTTTGCGCGCGATATTTGCTGCGCGAATCACGAAACAACATCCAACCGAGAAATCGCATTGCGCGAACAACAAAGTCGTCCGTGTACAGTTCAAGGAGTGTTTTTCTCTCTTTTTTTTCTAGCAGGTGACCGTAAAATCTCATTAGCCGTTCGGTATCCGCCGTCAGAGTTATGCGATGTTAATATAATACAACCTGAAGATCTGAAGTTGTTGAGAGCTCCCCTAGTATTTGAATGACAGCAAACTCGCGAATGAAATTGACCCTTTGCAAGCGAGCGCGCGCGGCACTTGGAACTTCGCGCGTTACATCCGGTTACATTTGCACCCCAGACGACAATTTGTCACGAAGAAGATTGGACGGTGATAAAGTTTTGACGCGGTGGTTACTTGACGCTGGAAACGAATCATCAAGTCGAGAAAACTAGGTGAAAAAAAACTTGCCGACAATGTTTTCTGAGCAACATTTATATTAAAGCTACGCATGGGTACGTTTTCTCTTTCTTTCTCTTTTTCAAAAACTTGTAAATAAGAATACTACTTGTCTAATTTTTTTTTATATTAAATGAAAATAACAATGTTAAATTAAATTTTTTCTAAAATTAAATTTTGTTTCTTTGAAGCGAGAAAAATTGTTTTTCCCTTGAGAGTAAATAAAATACAAAGGGACTCTAATAGTTACACACTTCGCGTGAACAACTGCTCCATCTCTCCAGGTGTGTTCCATTTTACTATTCAGGGAAGCATACGAATCGCGGGATTAAGGAAGAAGACCCACTTGATGTCATCAAAACTTCGTTTGGAAAAAATTGATTTTGTGTTGAAGGTATAGAAAGGAACAAAATGAGGAGAGAAACGAAAGATGCCGACGGTCCGGAGGATCGGTTTTATAGGAATTCGTTTTCCTTCCCGAATGTTAAACGCGAGATCTGCATTTTATATCACCGGCCAACGCTCCGTGGTAATTGCATTAACTAATGATGGTGTCACACCGTGTCGTTGCAGTCTATCAGATCCGGGGATGTAACGTGATTGGCCTGATTGATATAGAGCTTTTAGCGTAAAGTAACCGTGCAAACTCACGGATGTTTTAGCTCCTCTCATTACGTTTATTACAAATTTATGATATATATGTATCGTACGGAAAATTATATGTACATATATATTTACATATATATATGTAATAATAATATTATTATGAAAGTTTGTATCGTGCGCAAAAGTTTAATAAAAAGTACTCGCGCGCGTAATGCACGTGAATTATAGATGCCGTATACAAGTAGTAATAATATAACCGCGTAAAATGCAATAACGGCACGTTTTATACGTTGTTACCGCACGGTTGCGCGTGCGTCGCTTTGTACACATCATGAGCTAATATTTCCCTGCTAATAAAAGCTCATTGACTATTAGCGCGCGTAAAAGCTCGCCCGAAATCGCAGTCGCCGCAGTTACTTTTTCTTTAACGGTCGACCGGCTGCAACGAGCGTTGCGGATCCCGCGCAACGTGTCACGCACGTTGTACGCTCAGCCATTTCTCTCGCGTTAAAACTATTTACGGCTGACGTACGCGCAGTCCCTTGCTTCGCCGACAGTTTCCCGATGGATCGATGATGGATGCAGGTTTCTATCAGTTTCCAGAGATCACCGGGTGAAGTGAACAATGATCGATCGCGCGCGCGACGTGAAAAATGAAAGAGCGCGAAACTAATTGCGAGCGTGCGCGCGCGAATAAATTCGTGTCCCTATCACGCGCTTGCCGTATGTTCGTTGCATCGGGGGAAAAAAAAAAAAAAAAAATACGGCATCGTCGTATAAGTACGAAACACGGTGGCATCGGTGAACGCGCGCGATTTTCCGCGCACATTAATTTTCCGCGTTACCGTGTCGCGC
This sequence comes from Pseudomyrmex gracilis, assembly GCF_002006095.1. Taxonomy (NCBI): domain Eukaryota; kingdom Metazoa; phylum Arthropoda; class Insecta; order Hymenoptera; family Formicidae; genus Pseudomyrmex; species Pseudomyrmex gracilis. Next base: position 68,834 of record NW_018020612.1, read on the forward strand.
TCGGCTTTCCGTTCCCGCGGATAACTCTATGAAGCTCTCGGTGTTCACGAAACGAAGCTCGCGCGCGAAATGTTTGCGACACGTGTGTGATGCGTCACGTAAGTCACGTTCAAACAAAACGTTTCCGTTTGGATTTCAGAAGTGTACGAGCACGTAGATTAATAATTTTCAATAATTCATATGTTATTCAATATTTCATGTATTCAATATTTTCGTAAATTTACCCATTATCTTTTAATGTATTACGCGTTTAAAGGATATTCTAATTTTACCGCGTGTTTCGAAACTTTGTGTTATTTTACCGTGAAAAGCAGCGCGCGTAATTTTATCAAAGGATACAAGTTTAAACGATGTTCCTCATTCGCGCTCGATCGAGGAGAAATCCGAAAACAGGAGTTCGTTATGTAAAGAACACGGACGCGCACAGAAGACTCGATTGTGCGGGGGATCAAAGACTCGCAGACGTTATTACACGTCCGCTGAACCTCGTCAAAGTCTATTTACCAGGCGATAGCCCTTTGGTAGCAACAGACCAGTCTCATTCGGGAAATCTACCGCGTTCCAGGCTCTGCCTGGATATGTAGAATACTCTCAACGCAATTACAATTACGATAACGTGATCTGTTTCTCTTGCGGTGCAAAAGACGAAGAAATAACTTCTGGGAATAATTCGTTACATCTTGAAATATTTTCTACCGATCGCAGTTATATTCTCGACTATATTAAATAATAAAATCAAGATTCTTATTTTTTTTTTCTATAGAACATGCGTGTGTACGTGTGTATGTGTAAATATAAAATTTACAAAAATTTACAATGATTTTTCGACAAAATTATTATAAATTTAGATGTAAAAAAATATTTGTTTATCATACAAAAAGCTTTAGTAATCTTACATTTCTGTTTTCTATTAAAATTAATTTAATAAAGTTCTTTGCGTATGCGTGTATATGTGTGGATATTTTAATATTTACTTAATATTTAATGAATTTTTAATAAAAAGAGACGTATATATATGTATATTACACTATCATATATTATAATAATATACATTAATATATTAATATTCAATTTACTGTAAATATTTCATACAATGGCAAGAGTACAGTAATTTTAATTATACTGTATCCACGAAAGCAGACTCTCATAACATATTAAAGCCTAAAGCACAGCAAAAACATATGATTTATTGCTTGAGATATTTATGAATCAGAAAAACGACAGCGATTTTAAAAAACATCTCATGGCACTTCCCTCGATTTCTAAGAGAATCTATTCACCAGACGATTCCCTTTGATACTTGAGGGTTCTCAGTCAGGAAACATGCTATTCGTTCATCGCATTCGAATGGTATTGGCTGAAGAGCTAACGTCCCAGTGCAATTACGATTACATTCTTTTTTTTACTATTGCGCTTTGAAATATTTTCATTACAGGACTATCTACTCAAAGAAACTTGCAGGAAATTCTTCGTTTTCATCATTAAAGATAATACCGCGAAGTACTAATATTCTTGTTCCTCTTCCCGTCTCTCTCCCTCTCTCTCTCTCTCTCTCTCTCCCCGTGATTTTATAATATTCAGAAATTTCTCATAAAGTTTCGCTCCCACAACCGCGCTGTCAGTTTGCGAATAAATTTCAGGCAATATTGCTCTTCAAATATTGCAGCAAAGTTTCCACAAATTTTATTAACAATTTTGACGATTTAATTCTTCAATTTTAATTCTTTGCGAGATGTTACTTAAAAGAACACTGCTAAGTTAGTTTCAATATATTGTCCAATGTTCCTTTGCGTGTAAAAGTTTGCGTAATAAAATGGTGTTTGAGTATTTGATACTGTTGGATGGTGTTTTCTCCGATACGTGCAAAATAAATATTTCACAAAAATACATCTATATGCACTTTTGCTTAATTAATTAAATTTCACAACTGCTACTTGCAATTCAACTACGTAAATTGTCTTAGTCCTCACGAGACTCAAAACGCGATAGAAAAGGTAGACGGCCGGAGTTTTAATTAAATAAGCATTTTAATTAGACTATTTTATTATTCACGTTCTACTTCTTTTTTACACGTGTGTAAAAAATAACAAACTTTTTATTGTTTACACAAATACGAGGTTGTGAAGAAAACATTGTTTTGCTAATTGTATTTGCGTGTGACAAAAAAAAACATTTTAACGATGTGTAATTATTTCTCACACTTATTTTGCTTATCGTGCTTTTCATTAAAAAATAGCGACACTCGCTTACGGATATCGTTGATTTTCGTGTTTTTTTTAGTTACGTCGAGTTATTAGCATATATCCCGACTGATGAGTTTTTTGTTTATATCTCTCTAGAACAAGACGATCGACTTATTGGGATTTTACAATGAACTTTCTTTTTATTATTCGTATTCCCCTGCGATCTCACCTCTGACTCTTGCGATAATTAAGTTCGGCAAATAAACTTCTCTTTTTCGTGCTATTTGTGCCAATATACTCTTTGCCTTTGGGATTATCGTTTCATTTTGTTTAATCACATTTTCATCAACTCATGCTTTCAGCGTCACCTAAACGCAATGAGAGAACAATTTTCTCGCGACAATGCTTGTGTGTTCCGAACCAAATATACTACTGCCGAAAATTTTTAATTAAAGTATAAAGCTTCGTGTGTTCCATTAATTTCCACATAAATCTCTAGCATGAAATTTATAATTAAACGAGGGGAAAATCTCGGAACCATTTTACGTGCTGACACTTGTACAACGGCATTAACCGCTAAAGGGATTCAAGTTAAACCGCGGTCTTAGATGTCTTTTCGCACGCGTTGACCCGGAAATGAATCTCCCGGCCGTGCACATACAAATATCGCCATAGAATTTGCCCCGCGCGACACGGGCGCGCGGCGACGCTATTTCAATAAGCGCGTAAAACTTGCCGGCGCGTCGGTGTGCGCGCCCTCCAAACGAATTTTCATCGATTTTGAATCATTCACGAAGCAACGTTATATGCACCGAGCGCATTTACGAGAGCGACGCGACGTAATGCCGCCACGGATGTAATGAATCATTTCGCGGTCGCGCGAGCTATTTTCTTTTCATGCGACGATGCATGACACGTGTCGCGATTGCGTGCGCGCCCGTAAAGTGTGCACACAACGTTAGTTGGTTGGATTTAGCTATTCCGAGAGGCTTCATTAATTCGGACACGTGTTTTTTTTCCCGGCAATTTTCTTTCTCGCCGCAACTCGTTGCCGTGTCGCGACCCCGATAGGATTCTTCTACCGGAACGAGCTTTTATACATATTTATGCGGCTCGATTCTCGCGTCTAATTACGCCAAGTACGAGGCGCGAGAGCTTTTCGTCGCGTTGCCTCGTTCTTCGCGAGGAAAAGCGCTGTCCGTGTTGAGAAACTTGTAACGAGGCTAACAACACACTAAGTTTAATGAGCTAAACGTTGTAGAATATTTGTAGTACATACAAAATTGTTGTGCGATGCGTATGTATAACAATATATGTAATTTTACCATAAAAAAGACTGCACAGCGGATTTGCTTATTGTTACTTTCGTGGAAGGAAGTTACTTTCGTGTATTTCTCTCTAAACCGAGAGAGTAACGCGCGCCAGTAGTACAAGTGAGTAACGAGTCAGACATCGAGAAAGACACACACGCACACACACATAATTATCTATAGAAAATGCTTTTTTCATATATTTTTTATATAATTACAAAATGCTTCATTAAAAATATGTTCTTCTAATTACGGAAGTGCTCTTCGAGATCGAAAACGTAAATGGCCGCGGAATGTCTTTGCTATAGACTCGAGTTGCGGAATGTTGAATCGCGGTGACGATGTTTCGATGCTTTTGGGACAGCTTCATTAGCGAGAGGAACACGCCGCGAAGATATATGAATATGGCACAAGACCGAACTTCTGGTTCAAAGCGGAGCCTTGTTTCTTTTCGAGTGAATGCCACGCAGGCGAGGGAAATTTCGTCGGGTGTTATCAGCGGGTATCACGCGCGGAGATATACACAGACGCGCCTTGTTGAAGCGCCTTTATGAGCTCGGCACCGGCTCCATTCCGCGTGTCTAATTGTTCCGCCCGTTTTCATCTTACACACGTCGCTCTCGAATGCCGTGCTCATTGGGAAACAACAGCCAACTCAAACATACATACGAGAGAAGACGACGTTGGTCTTTCTCTTTCTCTCTCTCTCTCTCTCGCTTGCTCGCTCGAGAAATTCAATGCCATTTTATTTCCGCGTGTTCGTTAAAGCACACAGACACGCCGCGCCACGAAATCGCAGTTCAGCTGCAAAACACCGCAGGCGTGCAAAACTTGCAAAAGATTTTTATTGTAAAAAACTTCGTACGACTCTTAATAGGCGAGGCAATAATACCTGGAAAGTTTTTCTTTCACAAACTATTTTTAATTCTACCAACCTTGGTTTCCATCATCTTCTATTTATTTCTGCAAGATTTTTAAATCAATAATCTTGCGTATAGAAAAAAAAACCTTTTTATAAGATAGAAAGCTGATAGGTAACTGATTAGTTAAGTTTTTCTGGCAAAAAAGATCATAAAATAGGACAATCAATATTGTCAGTTTGTACACAGTCGGAACACGTAAACGTTAAACGACACGAATCTTAATTTTTGTTTTTATCCATACGTATTGAATTACGTCCAATTCAGCGGTGATCCCGTTACATTTTATACGTAGCTTCGTATCGTTTTAATTGCTCACATTTTAAAACATGATTCATACAAATCGGATTACTCATAATTATATGGCGTGTCCTCGTTCAACGACATGTCGTTTAATGAGTTGTCATTTCATTAATTGAATATCGGGTAACAAGCAGAGAAAGAGAAAAAGAGAGCAAAAGCCGATCAGTTATGTAAATAAATTGCCTGAAACATTTGATTTAAAGAATTTCCTCGGCCACGTGAGCTAAATTAATCAGCTCGACAAACCTGCATAAAATAAACAAAGTAAACGTAAACACGTAATTTATTTCATATTTTTTGTATGTCACACGACGAATTATTTAGAACAATTACTTGTCTCGTAATTAAGTTTTTAACTTTAAAAACTGCCAAGATTCAATACGTAAATCCGAATATAATTTTATTATCACACGGGCACTCTTTTCCTCGCTCCGTGCTATAGGAAGCGTTACACTGCGACAAAGTTAAATATAAAGGCATTAACGTAAAGAATTCTGCGTGCTATTAATATACAAGCATTCCGTGACGAAGAGTTATAAAAAACAAAGCCTCAGTCGACGACATCCAACCATCTTCTTCATCTTGACTCGACGATTTCAATAAAGGAATAAAAATAAGCGCCGTTAAAAGCACGTGGAAGGAAAATTCTCGCCGATCGCACGAAGATGGAAAGGGCGATCGCGCGTTAACGAAGTGCAGGGCGAATTATTCCGGCTGTTTTACAGTCCGCTCGGCAGTCGTCGTCACGAATAGCCTCATCGGTCTGATCGCGAACGCGGCGCGGGAGAGACGGCGCGGCGCTTGTTAAAGCGTGAGATACGGGCCGCTTCCTCGCGAAATAAAGTCACGATGCAAATTCAGGCCAGAGCGTCCCGGGGCGTAAAGAGCAGACGCGTCGGCGGCGGAAGCAATTTCCATGAAACATTCCCCCGAATGAATGAGGGCCGGAGGGTAGGATGACTTCGAGTACCCAGGGGTGGGGAGGGGAGAGGGAAAGAGCCTACCTATCGTCGACACTTTTATTTTTGTCGCTCCTCTTCTTTTTCGCGATTTTCCATTGTCCTCTTCTCTGATTCTGCCGCCGCCGTTTCGACCTCGTCCGCCGATTTGCGTGTTTCTTTTCTCCTTTATCGATCGTTCTTCCCGCAAGTATGTATATCGCCGACGATTTTCCAAGAGGAGAGACTCTCGTGCGCGGTCTCGCACTCACTCGTTATCTCCTCTCACCCCTCTCGCTTTTTCTTCCGTGCTGATTTTATTTCTCTCTCCCGAGTATCGCAAGAGGTTTTTCACGGTTATTTCGAAATTTTCGAAACACACTTGGGGCCGGGCTCTTCCTTTCGACGACAAAAGTCGAGAGTCGTCGAGTCGCAAATTCAACTCGACAGTTGACTACGCGAAGAAAATAGCGTCGGATGGTCCATCCACCGTCGTTTCCGCGGAGTGCACTCTAAATGCATAGGCTCGAGATCTCCGCACATGCAGTACACATTATATATACACACGCGATCTCTTTGCGGCTGTCAGAACGTGCAACCTCATCGCCGGAAGAGAAAAGCGACGGCGTTGTCATTCCCGATCGTCGTTGACGAAAAACTGTGAGCGATGTGCGTGTTACGCGACAATTTTAATTAAAGAATGTTTTTAAATATAAAAATATATAATTTTTCACATCTAATTTCTCTCACGGAAACGTACAAAAAATTATTGAAACACACGCGGGGCAAATACTGAATGGCTCCCGCGTACAGAAAGGTAATTACGGTCTGCAACAATAGTCATGGTAACAATGGCGGCACTGCAATTCATATAGCGGCGCATAATTCACAATAGAAGCCATTTAGTTACGAACAACTCTGTACCATTTAAAATCGCAATCGAGAGAATTTCTATAATACATATAATACGTATTGTGTGGCGAGCATATGAAAACCGTTTCGCACTCTTTTTTTCAACCCGACTCTTCTTCCGCTCGAGATTTTATCAGTTTTTATTTCGTGCAAGCAATGATCCGTGTTTCATTTGGAAACTTGATTCCTGGCAGAAATTCGCGAAAAATATTGCAGTCATGCGATGGCAATATTGATTAGATGGAGTGTAATCCGAACGGACGATACGCGGCGCGCGCGTATCTTAATACCGCAAACCCCAGTCGGATCCATTAATAGATCCTGGCCGTTTAAAGCCATTTTCCAAGAGAGAACTCGCCAACCGGAACTCGAAACGTCTCGAGATCGAAAGTTTCTCGCGATCTCTTCCTCGGGTAACTTCGGATTACGGGATCCGCACCGGGAAAGCGAAACTCGAATTCCACCATCAAATTCCGGTCGAATCTGGATTGGGTTCCTTATCGCTCGGTGATATCGTTTGTCTTTTAAGGAACATCGATATCTGTGTTTGCCTCCTCGGCGCGGCACGTTTGTCGCGCGAAAGCAATTGGAAAATCTGGCGGAGGATGCTCGCAGCGAAGATCGAGCCGGTGAGATATTCCCGGGGTCCGATCTCATCTCTCGCGCGCGAAGAGAATCGTGGTTGCGAGCACGTGAGGAGCCGTTTCGCGCGCCAAGTACACACCCTTCTCTCCCTTCTTCCGCTCGAGATTAATTGCCGAGAAGTCTCGGCTTTTCGGTGCAACCTGCGCGCGCGAACTGTAGCGTTCAAATGCAGCGCCCGGGTCGGGCATTAAATTTAATCGCGTTTGAGTTCGCGACCTACTGGTACAGTAAACGCGCTAGCTTCGCCGAGTTCAACTTCCGCGGCGAACAATAAACTTTGCGTACCAAGCGGATCAAACGGGAACTGCGCGACGCGTATCACCTCTTATAAAATATTCCGAACCGCACGCACGGGGTTATAGATTCTCGCAACGTGTTGAAAAGAAACAACTTGAAAAGAAACGCGGCATCGTTGCGATCATCGATCCGAATTTAGAACCTCAGGTCAAGTAACAATGTGTGCGCGTAATATGTGCGCGCGTGTACGTGTGTGTTGAGGAAACGCGCCCGTCGTTCCGGCCGAAGGAAGTCGTTTAGTCCATTAAGATTATACAACGCGGCGTGTTTCCACTGTTTCCAGCCGCTGCCGGGACGCAGTAAGCGGCCGAGCAAGTTTCTGGCAAGACGCGGAGTCAGCGGTACGTTTATGACGGTGGTGTTGCGGATAGCCGACCCCTTGACCCGGGCCGGTGTGCACCGGGAAGCCATTAAGTCCAGACGCGCCGCGGATATTGATTCGAGATAAATTGAATCGCAACGCTGAAAGCCGCCGGGGTAGCCGCGGCCGGCCCCGGCGTCTAATCACAAGGCGAATAACTAATCGGTTACTTAGCGTCGATTGTGCCCTCAACTGTGCTATTCTTGCACGATGCAATATCCGGTGGATAAGAGGTTGGGATTGGTTGAAAGTAAAAAAATATATATGACATATCGATTTTACGCCACACCGAGAAAATATACGAGATCTCGAACGTGCATCCACGTTGCAGAAATGTGTGCAACTAATCTGATTTGATTTTTAATGAGGATTTTATTATCGTCGCGTGTCAAAAATGAGCGTTGTCGCGAGCGAGTTCATTTACATCCGATTCAATTATCAAAGTAATTGCACAAAGTGCATAAACTGAACGTGTATATATCATGCGCGAATTATACACGCGCCGTTTCTATATATAACGTCTTCCTCTCTCGAGGGTATTCAAATTCTAAACAGCGAGCGAGCGCGCGTTCCTCACGACGAGGTCAAATTACGTTTCGTCTGAAAGTGGAGCCGGCTCGAACACACACTCCGACATAGGATCTCTTGCTGTCCGGAGTATATCCGAATCGACTCCCGCCGTCGTTCAAGAAAATGGCTTAGCCGTTTAGGAAACGCCTCGGCCTGCTACCTAAAGCAATTGGAGTGAGCTCTCTTTTCACCGAGATGATACTGCCGATGTGTAAGCCAACCTAAGCTTAGCGGACCAGATACAATATGAAGTCCGGGAAGAAGTTTTTCTTTTCTTTTTTTTTTTTTTTTTTTGTGTTTCGTGCCATTTGCGAAGCCCGCGCGAGTTCAATACGAATCGCGCGAGGTTTTTTTACCCCCTCGCATAATATCACGCCGCTTCCTCGGCGATTGCGCGCGCGCAAAAACGACTCTGTCGTCGATCTGCTTTGATTTTTCCACGCGAGCGAGAAAACTCACTCGTCTCCGTCTTCATCTCAACTTAACTTGCGCGACGAATCTTGCCAAATACATGGATCTTGTTCGCCCCCCGCGCAAGCACGTACAAGACGTGACAAACGACCGAAATGATCGAAGTCGATCTTCGAAGTTTCGCGGTTTGTAACGTCGCGCGTGATAAACTTCCACATTTTCGCCGCAGTGCTTTGTTAGGTGTTACAATGTTGGAAAAGTTCGAGAGAATGCGTAAGCTCCGATAAAAGAACAAGAAGCACTTTCTCGTGTCTTTTCGAATCGAGATTTCACGTAATTCTCAACATACTTGATTAATCCAATCATTGATGTCACTTCTATTATTTACGCTCAAGTAAAGTTAAAAAAAAGAAAGAAGTAAATTATATGTTACACATATACACTTCCGAAAATTACGTTAGTCATGTGCGACCTTATTCTCGCGTGACGTTCACTGCGCAGCTGAACGTATTCGAAGAATTTGGATTAAATCTCTCAGTGTCGCGACGATCCGATATCCCTTGGAGACGTTTCGTCCGGTCGAGGCAATCAGACGGACACCCTCTCTCACGTAAGCGATACTCGTACCTCTATCCGCTTACAACAACGACGTGGCGTCAGGTGATGACCCGGATACCAACGAGACTCTTCTTGCCCTTAGCAATTTTCATGGATGGCTCTCCATTTTAACCCTTTCTCTCTCTCTCTCACTCTCTGGTATAGTAAAGACCGTACATATATCTCGACCATGTCCATGGAAATTATTTCAGCTAGAAATCGGTACGCTAACTACACGCGAGCTGTGCAATTCTATTACAAGAGTCTTGCTCTCTCTTTGTTTTTATTATACGAGAATCTGAACCTGCAATTAAATTATCTGTCATTAAAAAATCTGAACAGTTTTCGCGTGCGCACTTTTAGTTTTGCGAAATGTTAAATGATTTTTTCAACACATCGTTGCGCACATAATACGTTTCGAAGGCAGAGATAGGGACTTTCATTTATATTTTATAGAGTGAGACTATAAAATAACGGGTTTTGCGCAATTTCGCGAGAAATTCCAGAACGAGTCGCAGGAAATATTCGTCGCTGATTGCTACGAGAACCAAAGCGAGAGAGGCCAAAGCCGGGGGTAGAGAGTATAGTGTATCCGCGAGATTTTCCCCGCGGGCGTAGCTCGCTTGCGCGTATCATCACATTGGCGTTTTCTCGCTCTCTCTCTCTCTCTCTCTCTCTCTCTCTCTCTCTCTTTCTCATGCTGCCCTCAGCACGTCACGTCTTTCGTGTTATTCTGGAAAATGTTGGCGATTGGGAGGTTTATCGAGAAACTGTTAACCTCCCGAGGACGATCGCGTTCTCGACGCCATTGGTACCATTGGCATACGTGACATTGCACAGCTCGCGAACTGTCGCCGCGTTGTCAAGCCGCTGTCATCGGACTCGTCAACGGGTTATGAACTTCCCGCTGTCGGTCGGCCCGCGGCGTTATTATTCTCGTTTCGTCGCACGATGTTTCAATTCGCGAAGCGATTTGATTAAAAATATGTTTTTTTTTTTTTTTATATTATGCCAAAACAAAAACGGATTTACGTCAACACGAAAATTACTTTTTTGCCATTCGTAATTCCATGGAGAGAACATTTCCGTCGGAATAATAACGCGGGATATTCTATCGCGAAGTGGACAATTGGATCGGGAGGGATCGATGAATGATGCGCGAGCGTACGTGACATGCATGATCGGTTTCAATAACGCAGAGCAAACGAGATTATGAAATCTTCGACGAAATCCACGAGAGCAAGAATCACGAGAGAGTCCGCGCTATCTCCTCCCTTCGATGCCATATTATATTTGTTCTTCTAAAGGAAAGAACGCCGAGTTTCTTCCTTTACCGCCATGAACCAGTTTCGAATCGCTGGCGCATGAATCAGGACGCGTATATTCGTTTCCGGAAACCCACTTCAAGTTTGTAGTTTGTCTCTCTCTCTCTCTTCTCTCTCTCTTATTTTTCCTTCCCATCTTTCGCTAAGGAGAAAGTTTCCGTGTCTGCTGTGGAAAAACCCTTGCTACACTTTGATGTGCTTCAAAAGATACGTCGCATAAAAGTACGGCATTGTTCTTAAACGAAAATACTACTTTTGCGATATTGATAGAATAATGTCATTTTTATTTCATTTCCTATCTACAAAAAGTGCGTATTAAGAATCAGAGAGTCGAGATTCTCTCGATTTATCTCGATGTTTATTGTTGACGCTCTTCACGCGACGCTGATTGGTTTTCGAGGCTTGTTTGTGTCGCAACTTTGACAGTTTGGAATTACATGGTTATATTTGTTATGGGTTGCGGGTGAGATAATGTGAAAATACGCGACTAAAAACACGATGTGTATGTACGTAAAATGTAACAATGCAAATTTAAAGAGCTATAATGCGCTATGCACGCGTCTGTAGTGTTCTGATAAAATAAAAATAAAACAGAGGAATTGTTGTAAAAATGTTTCAAAATATATTTTTTCCAAATGTTTGTCGATTAGCCTTTTGTAAAGCGCCATTGTAAAAACATTGCTCCAATTTAAACACATAATTGTGGAAATGCTGCAATTTTCGCGTTTACTCGCTAGTTACCGAAAAAACGTGTTGCGAGAATCGAATTTATTTGCAGTATGCCGAAAGAGAGGAATTAGTATTTATCGACGTTTCAGCAAACAACACAGAAGAGTTCGTGCTCACTCTTGCGCTCACAATGCAATGTCAAGAGTTTCTCACACACACACACACACACACATACACACACAGATGCATTTAGTTCATTCTACTTGAACGTCTTTAAATAATCGATGAACTATTCAACGACCTCGCGACACAAGTCAATTTCTGTCAGGTCAGCAAAATACACACGAAGCTTCCAGGAAACTGTAATAAGTGAACGACGAGAGAGCTAACACGCGAACAAGTAACACGTCCGAAGTTAAATATTTTACGTAAGTGACGTGTTAAAATTGAACAAAGCATATTACTTTTCTGATTGTCAGACGTCGGAAGTGTGAAGATTATAACTTTCCGAACAGCGCGGTAATTTGTTTATACTTTGACAAGAGCAAATATTCTAATTGGAATTATACCAAAAAGTTTGCCTCGAGCAAAACATTAGGCAACACTCGAGTTAGCAAAAAATTATATATACATATTGTTTATACAATACGTCATGTTGACGTTTACATTTTTTGCAATTTATTCCGTCTCTTTTGCAAGTATAATTACATTTATTTACCGTGAATCAGAACTCTTTAAATTCGCATTTCATGTGGAATTTGTGTGTCTGGTTTACTCAGAACAGCATCAGCCTGTCGCGAGATGTTCGTGCGGCATTTACAACGCGAAAGCAAACATCCTTTTATAGTACCGGAATATCCGAGCGAGGAGAATCGAACAAATCCAAGGGGTTGCGAGCAACTATTTTCCGCCGTGGCGAGGAAGCGAGAGAGCGAGAGAGCGAGATAGAAAAAGAGAGAGAGAGAGAGAGAGAGAGAGAAAGAGAGAGCGCAGGAGGAGGAATCAGTGCGTACGGAAATCTCGACTTCCGTGTGCTCGGAGAAAAGCTCGGCCGCATTGTATGACGCAGCAGCGGGAGCTGCAGTAAAAGCGGGTAAAGCTGACGTCTCGGGCGTGATGGGTGTATGCACAGGGGAACAGAGAAAGCGTGTAGGAGAGAAGCTAGAGAGATTCCTGGAAAGCCAGAGGGAGGAACAAAGAAGCTTGCTTCCGCCGAGAGGTCGGCACGCGACGCACGCTGAACGCATGTCTACGCAGGTGTTTCGCGAGTTCGCCATGCCGGTCTTACATAGCAACGCAATTTGTGGCTCGTACGTGAAACACGTATACAGAGTTTCAACGTTATTTCTCATCCAGCCGTCAGCGATTTCCAATCGAAACACTCGTGAAAACAAACGAAAAATGTTGTTCAATTTTTTTGTTAAACGTAAGTTTTTCAAATGATTTTCAGATCTCAGGTATCATTCACACGTCACGGAAAGAAGTGCGTAAAATCATATATTTTTCACGGATTTCCGATAAAATTTTATACAACATTCAACAATTATTTTGCTTTTTCTTTGTGTACGGAAAGAAATAAATCGATTTCCAAATGTGTCAATCTGTTTCAATTTTGATCTTATAAACTTCTCTCTCTCTCTCTCTCTCTCTCTGTCTCTCAATATTTTGGTTAAATTCTACTCTTGAAAGAGAGCTTTATATTAGATAATAAGATATTATATATATATATATAAACTTTTACACATATTTTACATGTTTCTATTTGTCGATAATTCAAAATAGAAGGAGCGAAACGAGATTTACATTCCTATTGTCACGTCCGGATTTCGGTGACTTGATAGAAACGTCGACTGCCACTCCCGATATCCGTACGCGTGTTCTTACTTGGTCTCTTCTCATCCCCGTCTCGACATAGATTCACATCGCACACCGTCGCATGAATAAAATAGAACGACAAGTGCGTGTGGACGACAGCACGCGACACTTGAAGAGAGTGGCGCAACACCGAGTGCTATAGCCGTGGGCACGAACGGCTGCCAATATCAGCGCGCGGGACTTAAGAATTAACCGTAGATGTAAAGGGATTATAGATTTAATCATCACACGGACCTTATGAATATCGTGTGGAATATATCGTGCATTAAGAATGTGAAATGAAATACTATTCACAAGAAACGTCGAGATCTCTCTTAAAAATGTAATGATAAAATGTAATACACCAGCTCTCTCACCCACATCTCGAAAGTATCGAGAAAAATCTTGAATTTAATTTTATTTCAGTTTAAAAAAAAAATTTCTCTCATTTTTCTCACTTTTCATAAAGAAGAGCACGCTCTCTGTTATTCTTTACAAAAAAATTCTCCAGATAATAAAACTTTATTTTTGTTTTCTCTATAGCAATATACCTGTATATATATATATATCATCCATTTCTTATTGCGCGCCAATGCATTCTTGAAGAAACGTATATCTTTATACTAGTCTATATTTTCCCGATCAGCCGCTACACAAGCTTTACGAGCACGTCAGAAGAAACAATGACCAGGTACATGTAACACTATTTACACAGAAGGCGACTATCCGTCGTCGAAGACAATCGAGTTATCGGGTCAAGGACTTTTGTTCCGCACATGTGGAATTATTTCCCGATCACTGTGTCAACTGCACATATATGTATATACACATTATATATATATATATATATATATACATATATATATATATATATATATGTGTGTGTGTGCATTGTTCAGCGGCGCCGACGAGCTATGAATAATCGAAGAACGGCTTCGCGGAAATCTGACGCCATTCTATTTTTTTTTTCTCTCTGATCGCGGCAAACTCGCGACAAGGACGCGATGGTTATTATCGTGCTGCTAACCACCGGCGCGGTTTAATCATTTATCGTCGGTAAAGAGACGACAAAAGAAGCGGAAATCTCCACGAAACCCACGGCACGAATATATCTACCTACAACATATTCGAGCGAGCGTAAACGAAGCAAAAGCTGAAAGGATTCAGTTCACGCGCGTTGGACGGAATTAATTACGCAACTTCGATTTGGACAGAGCTTGTACAAGCCGCCGCCGTCGTCGCTTCGTTACGGGACGTGCACTTTTACGCGGCCCGCAGGAGAGCAGTTCTCTTGCTCCTCGCTAATTGCGCCAACACGTAGCGCCACTTTAATTTCAACGTCAAAACACGAACGCGTTCGCGATTCGCGCGCGAGGATTCTCTCATAATATTTCACGTGCGCAGCCGCTCACTCAACGCGCAGCCGCTTAAAACGATATGTCAGTTTCGCGGAAAATTGACGGAAGATAAATGTCTCCGAAAATTTCTTGGAAAACGTCTCGACGGTGCGCATGACCGCTCTCGACTTTAATCTTTCACAAGAGCAAACATCACGCGCATCGACGGATCGAGCGCGGCGAAGAACGCGATATTCGCGGTATTTATTCCTACAAGTTCTCGACAGATGCGGATCCATAATTCAGTAGCTGACAATCAGAGACAGAAAGCAAGAGAGAGAGAGAGAGAGGGACGGGGGTGATACTCGAGGCGCGCGGGTTTGAGAAACATTTATTTTGAAGCGCCTGTCACAACCCACCGCCCATCTGATTCATCGGCAGCGGGAAACATCCGAGGCTCAACTTGGAATATTTATGCTAGACGGATTCCGAGGATCGTACGTTTAAACCGATATAGAGAGCGAGGAGAGAAGGGGAGTAAAAGAGGGGAAGAAAACGAGTAGGTACGTGGAAGATACGTCGCGAGTCGAGCAGCAGTATAAATGACCGGATGAAACTTTTAAAAGGGATGCGGTGGCTGTCTTGCCGCCCCCGCTCGCCGTCCTTGTAGATTAGAAGAAACTACCACCTCCCGGCATTTGAATACGGATCTATGGTCGCGATACGCATGACACTGCCTCTGCAATATAACTAACGTTAACATTACTTCTGGGCGATACCACACTTGGAGAGAAAAAGTTTCCGCTTGTGTTTTTAGAGTAGATCAGACCGCGGACAAAGAGAGACTTTTTAACTAAGAAAGTATAACAAGGCAATCGTGTTTATTATTTTATTGCTTTGCACGTGCGATCGCAGAAAATAACTTTTACTCTAACGAGTGAAAAAACTTTACTAAAACAAAAATAGTATATCATTAATTTATAAAAAAATAGTATATTATATTGTACATTATATCATAGACAGTGTATGTACAATATATAGTTATTTAAAGGATTCTTTTATTCTTGTATCCACAACGAAACTTGGATGAAGTTCGCGAAAAGATTGAGGATGTTTGCGAACTTGGCGCGAAAAGCTTCGGGTATATAATAAAGTGGCGATACAAAAGTTTCTTCCGACGCACGCGCGCGCATTTTTTTTTTTTTTTTTTTGCCTCGCGCGCGCGCATATATCCGCGCGATCGAGGAGTCAGTTCGGTCGGGAAATCACGACGCCGACTAATTGCTAATAACCAGCGAGCAAATATTACTTCAATCACGGTTTCCTCGATAACGTCGTTAAAGCTCTGCGACTGCTGATTGCGCGACGAGAGCGAGTAGAAACGCGAACGTATGACGGATGAATTGAATCGCCAAAAAACTAACCAGGTAAAAAGATTTCTCGCCGACCGAATTCGCGGACCGGTATCAATTTCTACCGCGTTCTACCGACGGAAATCCCGTTTCCGCGACGTCGCGGATTGATAGCCGATAATAATTCGGCGAGAAGCTCGCTCAGCAATTTCTCGTTCTCTTTTTCTTTCTCACACACTTGACACACACACACACCCATACTTCACACTCTGTCTCTCTCTCTGTCTCTCTCGCACACACTGTGTTTGTCGGCGTCCCTTTGATCGCAATTCGCTCGCTCTAGCTGAAACGATTTCTAATCGAGATTATAGCCTCGCGCGTATATGTACCTATGCACTTCGCTATGAACTGCCGCACACGAGCTTTGAGCTCTCGTATGCGACGCGACGACAATAAACGGACACTACGGGTGGTATCGAGCTGCAGGCTATGTTCGTCATGCAGTTATGCACCGTGAGAACCTCCGTTACTTTGCGACGCTTGGATATAATTTCTGATATTGTGTCACGTAAACAATGATAATCCATTCTGCCGCGAGACGCGGGAAACGCAAGCAAGCAAGTTTGACACGCGATGCATGGCAATACACGCTGCGAGGAATGTCAAGTCACCGAAGTAAACAACTAATGCCGAACTATTAACCAACCAACTTGGAGAACGCCCGTTAGGACTCGCTTGAATCAACGCGCGTCTCGTATTTACAGTAGCGGAAATATTTGTCTTTATTTTTTGGTTTTTGTCTGTTATCTCGTGCTTTCACGAGGATGATGCTGTATATCGGATAGAATATTGTGCGGATTAATAACAACATTCGGAAATGTGAATTTTGCAAATACGCATCGTAACAACTATTTCCGCACTTTATTCGACACGCGAAAATAAATCGACGGCCGCGAGGTTGTGTAAGTGAAATTTTCAAAATCGTGTATAAACGCGCGCGCGTTCCTGTTGCTTCGAGCGTGTTCATAAAAAGCATCATGATGCGAAATTTGGAATATCCGCGGACATTGTGTCGTGTTTCACCGTCGAATGCGCACGTTGATATGAAAGTGACGTGATTTAAACGTGATTTTCATTTTCGGCCGCGCTCTCTCTCCCCAGGCAGATCGAAAGAGAGAAGATAATTCAACAACGCGCGGCAGAAAATTCAATTACGTTCCTACGATAATTTCGCCGGGTCGCATATCATTATAAATTTTGACATGGAGATATAATCCCCGGTTCGTTTGGTTTCACCGAAGATCCACAAACGCGCGCGCATATACGATATGTTTGTAGGTAACTCCGCGCGCGTCCTCCTTGTATGTATCTCATTATGGTTTCTCCACCGATAAAAACCGTACAACGTGTTCATAACACGAAAACGCGGTGCAAAATGATAAGCATTAAGTGGGCTCACGGCAATTGTGAAATGCTGGTCGCCGGTTTTACAGAGCAGAGGCCAACAACGTAAGTTTCCGCGCGCGGGTTCATATATACCCAGCGAAGAGGAAATATACGCGCTTAAAATAATGCTTTTATGTTTTTGCCGCGTGCGCACAGTCCCTTTATACGATCGTTTGCATATATATCTGACGTTGTATGTACACCGACGTTGAAATGCGTTACGGGGATTAAACGAATATCTTACACAAGATATTCTATTTATGTACACACCTACATAACATGTATAAGAAGTTGTTGTGAACATTTTGTAAAGCCGCACACTTTGTATATTATCACAATATTTAATAATTATAAACTTGCGCCAACCACACTAATATACAAGGTAGCTGAAAACGCTGCCGTGAGTTCTCGGTGTGCGAGAAAGACAACACTTTTGCGGAAAATATACTCTTCTCTCTGAACACCACGCGGGCGTTATAAACCAAACAAATATTAACACTTGGCGCGAGATCCCCCGCCTTCGGCGATCGTGCCAATTAATTTTGCAATAGCAGCGAGAGATCGCGACAACGATAATTTCTTTTATTATCATGCTTGCGGTGCTAGCTCACACAATGGCCGCCGCTATATTCGGCGTGTATTATCGCGTGCGCGGATAATAGAATTCGCGCGCGAACAATCGCGATCGTCGCACAATAGCATAAATCCCGGCTTTTCGATTAAAATCCAAATGGCTCGCGGTCCTCGATCGAAGCAAAAGGAAGAGAAAAAAAATAAATACCAAGCACTAGGAAAAGAGGATGAGAGGAGGAAGGGAAGTGGAAAAAAAAAAACTCTCCGATCTCTCGTCCTAAACACTCTCGTCGTCGTGTTCGCTACGCGGGTGGGTGGCGAGCGCGCGACCGCGCTCGGATGCACGTCGATGCAACTCGCGTTTTCACAATACCCGACGTAAAGAAATAGATTTTCCGCCTAACGAGACGGAAACTAACAAAATACCGCGGTGTGAGGTCGTGCGTGGTCGTGGCATCCTGCCAGCCCGTACATGATAAAACACACCGCGTTCTTTTTTGGTTTTTTCTTTTGTTTATTTATATATATACACAGACACACACCGACAGAACGGGATGCGGATGCACCGAGCGAAATCTTTTTCGCTTGTCGCTTGTCACGCGTGCACTCGTCGCCGCACGCGCGACAGAGGAATCCCCGATGGAGGTTGCGAAAAGATATGTTTTCCCGCAGAGAGTTCCATAGCGACGGCTCTCTCTCTCTCTCTCTCTCTCTCTCTCTCTCTCTCTCTCTCTCTCTCTCTCTTTCTCTCCCTCTTTCTCTCTCACATCGCTGGTTGTCGCCGAACACAATAGACTACACAACGGTAATTTGAAAAATTTCGTCTACCACGCGCACGACGCAATAAGATACTTTTTTTTCGACGACAAAAACAACACACGTCTCTCGCGGACTTCAGAAAATTCGTTCATCGTCTCATAACTGCATCGAAGAGAAATGTTCAGTATATTCTCTGTCGAGACGAGAGACTACACTTCTTTCGACGAACTTTTCAGGAAAAATACAAAGCTTTGTTTCGGTTTTGTTACATGTATTGTAATTTACGAATATTGCGAATTCTTGACTGGGTTACGAGCGCGTCCGGCTAAATCAACATAAAAAATATCGCAAAAATTCGTTATCAAAATGCATTCCGGCGCGCATCGAAATATCGGTAACGAAATTCCGTTGTGTCCGGCCATCTGTCGTATTTTACATTGTTCTCCCGCGCATGTGAAACAGTCGTTTCGTCGACTCCGCAAGTTTTGCTGCAGAATGACAGAGCACAAAACTTGCATGCATCGTCGTCGTGCACGCGGTCGCAACACACAACATTTGCATAAGTGTCAACAAGTTGTTTGAAAAATGCAAGGTGGATGATGCAGTAAAAATACTGAAGAACGTGGAAAATCAAAATTTTCGCGGACGCGAGTCTTTCGCGCGCGATCGCGCGGAAGTTTATTTTCAATTCCGCGCTGTCAAAATCTGTATTAAAAAACAAAATTCTTTTTTTTTGTTTGCTGTTTGTTTCTATAAAACGCGACTGCGCGCAGACATGTCGTCACCTGAGGGCTGTAACTTTTTGTATCCATCGATTTTTCATGGACAATGGAACACTAGACGGCCTCGGGTGACAACACACGTGTAAATATATATATATAATACACATGTTAAACTTTCTAAATATTCTAGTCATATGAGAACGAAGAGATTGAACGATCTATAACACATCGAAGAAGATTAACTCGAATAAGTCGACCCATCTATCGTGGGATTAACTACGAGCGAAATCAATTCTGACGGATAAAGCGCGTGCTTCACTTTATCTCAAAAATATCTCAATCTATCACGGTTTATACTGCACCGTTCTCACGATGCAATTTAATCCCGGCCTAGTTCATTATCCAATACGAATGAGAGAATATGTCGAAAAATGCAGCTCGTCATTTACACGCAATCCAATGAAAATCTGTTTCTTTCACGGCGTATATACACGGCGCAACACACACACACACACACACGCCTACTTTATATAAAAATCAATTGTGCACGCCTCGTTTCGAACAATCGCGCGGGCAATCTGAGAACACAATGGAGATACCGAAGGGGAAAGTATCAAGGATGAATTGCAATGGTAAGGAGAAACGTTGTTCTTTTATTTCCCGCTGTGTGTATCGAATTATCACGAAGAAAATATAAAAAGATAGATATTCTTGTGCACAATTCTTTTTTTTTTTTTTTTAAATATTTCTCGCGCAAGAGAAAGAAATGAATAGCAACCCCAAATAATAATAATAATAAAAATAATACTTAGAAATATACGAAAGATCGAAAAAACATGTCGCTATCTCTCGCCCGGCGAATCAAAATCTTCGGAATACATACTGACAATACGTTGTGTCATTCCTTCTACAAAGTCCTTTTGTCAATTGTGAATATGCGGTATAGTGCGGTATAGTGTTGCACAATACTGTCTGTACGAAGGTATCGGCGAGGAGAATGGCAAAGCGCAAAGGATGATCAGCGTAGACGTGATCAAACTCTCTCGCGAGAAGATTATAGAGGTTGCAATGATACTCTCGTGGTATTAGTCGTGGAGAATTGTAAAGATCGAGAGAAATAGCGAGAGAGAGAGAGAGAGAGAGAGAGAGAGAGAAAACCGGAAAAAAACTGCAAGCTGCGAAATCGCGAAGACGCGCGCTTGTAAATACAACGCAAACGTACAATGTTTTAGTTTTCATTACAGGTGTACGGATATCGCGGAGAAATAACTGAATTTCACGTATATTGTAAAATTAGCTCGTACAGTCTGCGTACTTTAATTGAGCACGCTGTTGCTGTTTTTATCCTTTAATCGATAAGCGGAAGAAGGGGGTGGCGCGCGAACCGAGTTGCACGTGACGCTGTCAGGGACAGTCGTTTTGTTAAAACGAATCCATCGGCTTGACACGAATTGCACGACATTTTTCTCGATACACGCGCGGATGTCCTTTTTTTTGTATACATATATGTGTACATATATATATATATATATACATATATATATATTGTATATGTACAAACCGACGCATGCATGCGCGCTTTATGTGTTCCGTGCGGGTATCTCTGCTTGCATGATACATATAATTCAACGTATATATACTCCGTGTGATTCACATGGATCTCCTCTTTTATTATGCAACCTATATTTTTCTCCCAGTGGAGAACAAATGCGAACCGCAGCACCGCAACGGCACTGTCGAGGATACTCGTAAAAATTCAAAAAGTTACGTGAACCCATTGCCGCTATTATGAAAACCATCAAAGAGAGAAGGGAGAGAGAGAGAGGGAGGGAGGGATTTTAGTCTGAAAATAGAGCCCGGGTCTTCGCGGTGAAACGTATCTGCGCATCCAGATCACATAGCCTGATGCACGCTCTAATTTACTGGACTTTCAGTTTTGTTATTGTGCCGACGTGCGCACCGTGCAACCTACTTTTTTTTCACGTGTATAATGGTCTAGAGAAAAACCCGTGAAATAATGGGACGGCGTTGTGTATTGTGAAAAATAGTTCTCGCGCGCGCGTTGTTTTTTTTTCCTCCATGATATTTCGAATTTTCCACATCGGTCAGCGACCTACTTCTCCCTTCATCGACTTATATTATAATAAAGTCTACAACGTGCAGTAACGCCTTCACATCGCGCGCTCCATTAATCACGGGTCTCAATACTAACGCGATAAAAATTAGCAGCCGCTGGACGTTATTTATACACAGACGAGAATACTCGATATAATCTCGACGTTCCCGTAAATCGTCGATGTTATTTTCAAGCGCATTCGCAACCGTTTTACCATTTTGGAGGAATAATAAATAACGCACGCGTCCATTAGTAAAAATATTAGTAAAAATATTTTGCAAAAAAAAGCGCAAAATTGCGCTGTAACATTACTGCGCGTAATACATTCCAGTATGACATTTAAAACGTATAAAATTCGGCCATATAAATCTCGTGACAAACGCGTGTGCGAATGATAATTCGCGATTTTTGTGAAATTTCTTTTATCTCTTTGTTGTTTTTTTCGAGCCTCGATGATTGCAACGCGAAACCTCTTATCGCCTCTTTTGTAAAATACGATAAGACCTATTACCCGCATTTCCTTTCTTCTTGATTGAGAAAATCCCGGACACAGAGTGGACTATCTTCTGTTCGACAGAGACAGGGTTGCAATTATCTACGACTTTATATATTTTGCGCGCTAACGAACCGCTTTGTTGCGCGTCCGCTGTCGCGTGACAGCGCCGGTTTTGAAACCGTGTTGTTGCAATTTCACGATGGCCGACGGAATCGTGATAAGAACTCTCGTTACCGTGCGTTCGCGAATCGGCAACAAAGAGCCTGTGTGTGTACGTGGACGATAACGCGCTCGAAATGCCTTCACGCGGGAGCAATTTCTGCCAGTATTGAATTTCAAGTACGAGAACGCGCGTCAAAAACAGAAAAAGAAAAAAAAACTCCACGCGCGGAGTGAATCGTATTCCCGCTATTACCGGCGTGTCCGGTATTTGAAACTAAATATATGTCTGCTGCGTATAATGAAATTATTTTAGTGTATAAACTACTTCGCGTAGTATGATCTCACGGATAATTCTGCGGTATCGAAAAATCGATTTGCTACTATTTCAGAATATATTTTCGCGGACTTATCGAAACATACCTTATATGTTTCTGATGTGAGTATAAAAATGTGAATAGAATCGGTCGTGCGTAGTATAAAGTTGTTCACATTCATTTCGTGCTCTTGTACACGCGTTTCGAATTTCGATCGACTTCTCCTCCTCCCTCCTGGTTAGTTCAGTGTCTCGGTACGAGGTTATACTTCGTGCTTTGGAAATTCTGAATTCGAATTCCGCTGCGAGGTTTTTTCTGTTTTTGTGTTATCTGACTTGGGGATGTTATCTGGTGTCTGGGGGCTAAACTATATGTTCGGAACTTTTATATATATTTGCTCAATATAATGTCCCGTAGAAATGTGTTAACGTTTAAAGTTAAATAACTGTCTGGAATGCGAAATAAATATCAAAAACTAACAAAGACATCTCCGGACGCTTTGGGAGAATTTCGCGATAATTCACGACAGTCGCTGCAGAAAAACAGTCGTCGCATCGATCTTGAGATCGGCACAGAAGGGGGATAAACCTGAGCTCGTCGGATAATGTCCCGGGGAAAAGTTTCGCAAGGAAAGCAATTTTCCGCTATATCGAGTTCGTGAAAGCGCACCGGCGAAAAGTTCGCGTCCGGAAGTCGCTACCGAGGTGGCGCGGAAATAAATCCGAAATATGGCGTGCTCTCTTTGCACAGTGAGTAAGGATTCCGCCTTCGGTGGCGTTGGGACGCAACGGCTCGACCGAGTGCGGGTCAAAGGATTCGAGGATGTCTCGAGGATCGTTACCATACTTCAGGCTCGATAAGAAGCGCGGGGGCATTTAGGGATGCGCCAAAGAGTATACACGTTATTGCACTGATACCGTTAGTTTTATTCCTGGAATGGTTCGAGATAGGACTTGATGGTTACCGCGCGAGAAGGAAATAAGTTAAAAAAAGAAAATGCGAGATTGTCGCATTTTCGGATAAGTCGCTCGCGGCGAATTTATAACTGCCGGATTTTTTCTCAATTTCTCTCTCACGCAAAATGAGACTTTCCAGACAATTAAGATTTTTCAAAGTAAAAATTCGCGAAACGAGAAATTCGCGAAGTTTAACGACAATCGTTGGAAAAACGTTTTGTGATAAAACGTGCCAAAGTTTTGCCCGAGGACTACGCATTCGGGCATAACGTATATATGTTCCGCGAAATAAGAACGTCGACTGTTTAGCATACGCCGATGTGAGGTGATCCTGAAGAGTTTGCCCCAACTCTCTCTCTTTCTCACACACACACACACATACACACATAAACGAAGTGTTCGCTGCACTTTGAACTTTTTCGCGCTGCGCCTCGCATCTTTGTGCTCCTCCTCGAGATCACCGGACTCGCACCGCGGCTGGTGCTCATCCCGGGAAAGAAATCGATTTCGAGTTGGAGAAACGAACGTCTTATAGACGCGTCCCGAACGTAAGGGAAGAAGAATGACGGTAACAGCAACACTTCCCTTCGCGCTTAATCGACTCGTCTTTCTCGAAACGCTTTACAGCCCAACCGATTTTCGCGTGCCATTCCGCGAAACGGATACGAAATGCAATACGTGAGAATGTTTTACGTGCTCGTGGCAATTTTTCAATCGCTATGCAACCGAACCGTAGCGCGCGCACGCGCAATATACTGTACGATACATAGCGTGGCTGACCTCAGTCTGACGATTTCGCTAAGAATATTGTTGTTTATACAGCCAGAGGGAAAGAGAGAGAGAAAATAATCCGCGCGGCACCAAACAGAATTACGGCGGACATTATTATATCTGATTGCAACGAGTGTGCAGAATGTCGCACAATGTTCGCGTATGTTTTTTCGAAACTGCATTACGGATCAAATTAAACAAAAAGTAATGGTTACTGCTATGAGATATTTTATAAGTTTATAAAACTGACTAGACACGCAAAACGAACGAGCGTGTTGCACATTTTATCAATACATGCGTCGCATACGTACGTGCGTTTTTTCATAACGCCAAACTGCGAAAAATATATATTTCGCAGAGAATGACACAGAGAAGGAGAAATAGCCCTGCGCGCAATTCACTGCATCACGGTTAAATTCACGGTGTTTATCAAGAGACGATAGTGTCTCGCGCTAAGTTCGCGCAACGAAGTCGATTTGTTTTTAAAGACACGTGACTAAAGTAAAATCACGTGACTTTAGTCACGTGTTGTTTTTGTCTCTTTTCTCTTTCACGTGACTTTATTTTAGTCATGTGTTGTGTTTCCACTTCTCTCTCTCTCTCTCTCTCTCTCTATTTTTCGAGTTTGGATTTCATGCGTTATTTCTGACACTTCTCATATGTGTATTATATGGTTTGTAAGACGGTCATGCTTTGTTCCGTTTCTCTGTGCGCGGTTGCGAGTACTGTTAAAGATAAACCGTAATACCGGGACACTTTATTCCTCGCATTACGTTACGCCCTGCAATACTTTACGACGTCACGCGGCTTTATATACGGTCGAGGGATGGTTTCTGATATGTGTCCGCACGCGTCCTTCTTCTCTTCGGTCGGATATCGGGTCATCCCGGAAGGAGGTCGGGTGCGGGATCAGTCGGATGTTTCAGAATTACGGCCGTACCTGGGCGCTGATAAGGCGGAGCGATTCAATCAGATCGAGCGAGTCCCGGGACTGCACTGCGCGCGAAACGTTACTACGTCCTGTGTTACGAACGAACTTATTCTTGTCTCGATCACGTCGGGAGTGACCGTAAACCAGATTGGCTATAAGCATATATTACTACACTTACCAAAAACGCGAATCGATTAACGTTGACGCTATTTTACTTAAAAGTTGATTTACTGCTGATGACAGCAATATGATCAAACGATCAAATGTAAATTTCAAGCGCACATTGCTGCAAATTGCATGCGACAGTAATTAGCGTTATTTTGAACGTAAACTTAAACTTTTTACATGTACATATAAAATGTTAATGATGCTGTATAGGGTGATCTGTGTCTAGTGAATAAACACTTAAGCTACATGTCTGTTAAAATTAGGTTTTAGAAATTGTTATTTAATCTCCTAAATGCTATTACACTAACGAGTTGTTTCATTATTAAGATCAGACATTTTAAGACGCAAGTCTAGTAATATTTAATATTTATAAGTCCTTTTTTAGAAGTCTGGCGTAAGATTAAATAAAAGGTGGCCAAATGACCAATAAGTGAACATAAATTTCTAATGAATGAACAAAAATATTTCAGTGAATAAACAAAATAATATTGTTCAAGTAAATGTGGTAAAAAGACTGAATATTCATTCACTGGTAAAGCATATACCATAAAACTCGCCAATGAATAAACGGTTGTTTATTTATTGTGGTATACATTGATATTGCCACCCAATGCATAAACACTTAATATATATATAAAAATCGATATTCTTTTACAAATCTGTTATTTACTATATATTTTGTTAAAGACATGTCTAAATAATGTAACTATAAAAACAAATTTGTCATAAGACCATTAAATGCGCTTAAAATACTAATTGTAGATGACGTTACATGAGTGTAAAAATTAGTTTCTTTATTGTTATATCTGTATATACTCGATGATATTCTGAATTTGCTAGCTGGCTCAAAACTCGCGTACAAAAAATTCCACGGGTATTTACATAACTCTCATCAAAAAAGCTCGTAAAATTTCTCTTCATAAACCGGATCGGTATTGAAAGAGTTGATATTCGTCGGGAACCGCGCGCTTGACGAGAGAAAAAGAGGGAGAGAGAGAGAAAGAGTGAGAGGAACACGATTCGTAATTAAACCCGGTCGAACCAACTAGAAAACTTCATTCGGAAATGTAAACGGCGCGTCCTATCCATCGCCGCTTCGCGCACACATATTTAACCGCGTGGGATGTTAAATACGAGCTTTGCGGTTTAACTGCAACACACGGACACATTTCGCTTGCGCACCCGAACGACACGCGTGAATTCTTCCGAGATTGTCATAATGCGACTCGCACAAGTGCGGCGATTTATCGAACTGTAATGAGCTTGCGTCGAGTGTCGACTTAACAAGCGGATTATCGTTCTTGTGAATTTTGTCTTAACGTCAATTATACAATAATTATTATTACTTTGCCCGAAGTTATTCATGAAAGCGCGCAAATATAAATTCCTTGCATTGCTATTAAATGCGCATTGTTTTTGACGTAATATCCGACATGTCAAGGTTTCTTGTCAGCTTGACGATATCGCTCGTTAAACAACGTAACGCTCGATAATCTAGTTTGTCTAAGCTATATTAAGGGTGTAAATATTTCCACGTGGCACAGTAGCTCCCTTCTCTCTTTCTCTCTTTGTTTTTGACAGGAAATTTCTTTGCCCGGCGAGAACGCGCGCGGCAATCTCAATCAACCCCGTCGAGAATCTTTGACCTAATTTTTCGGCCATCGCTCTCTTTGGCCGCCGTGTAACCCCATTTCTGTGTTCTGGAAGTGATATAGGTGGGCGCTCGCTACAACAGCTGTCTGTGGATATAAATTTGCCGGACACATTTTCGACGGCCATTGGAGAAATCGCTTCCTGTTTCCTGTACTTCTCTCCTCGGACCAAGTGAAACCGAGACATTGATAGGTCGCTAAACGGTGCAATGAACGGTAGTTGCTGCCACTTGCCCGTCAGCCACTCCCGGTCGGATCATTAATCTCTCATATGTGACTGTTATAACGTATCGGGAAAGAAAAAGAAATTATTTTCGCACGAGTTTCCAATCAGAATTCAATCTTGGTTTGGTTTTTGCTTTCGCAACATTTTATCAAGTTTCGATACAAGCGAGACGATTTGTTGCGCGCGAAAAGTAGTTTTCACGTTAAAAAAAAAAAATAAAAAAATTGCATTCAACCAGAGTTATATTCTTGCGCTGCAACTGTGCAATGCTTCTTAGATTTGCTCGCTCGAAGATACACCATAATTGCGAATACAATTCAGACTGCGATAAGGTTAGAAACCATCGCTTCTCTCGCGAACAATTCAAAGACAAACTCGGTTTGCATAATCATTCACAGCGGCGAATTATTATGTAATCTTTGCCTTCTGAAGCGGATATCGGGCGCGGCTATATAATAGTTACAGTAACGTGCTCTGTCACGTAGAACAGAAAGTTCAGGTATGCCCTTGTCTGACGATGCCTGAAGGCTACGATAATTTTACGGCTCATTTGCATTATGCCGTCGGCCAGTCACGTGAATCACTTTGATAAGCTCAATAGTAATGGTTTACACTCACTCTATTTCTTTCTCTCTCTCTCTCTCGCACTCTCAACTCGTTCGTCTGTGTTCGATTGTACCGGGATCTCTGCGGAGAATTTCGATTTACTGTTCGCTTAATGCCGGCCGACGACACCGCGATTCAATTTTTCGGTATTCACTATGCGACATATATGTATATAAAAAGTAGAACATAGACACAAGGTGTTCCTGAAGCTATCGCGAACATACCGTATGTAGCCGACGACAAAGGAAATTAAAAACGCGTCATCCGTTATTGGAAAAACGTGACTGTGACAAGTATATTCGGACGCGACGCAATGTGTCTAAAAACAAAAAAAAGAACATCGTCAAACTATCTAAAAGACATTTTAATCTCCCCGATGTCTTTTAAATGTTTCTCGGGTGCCTTTTGAACTTTTTCGTTATTCCGGTCGACTCGATCCGCCTATATAATGAGTATAAACATTCCGAATAGGTCGATAAATTTGTAATAAAGTTAAGTTGAATGGATAATAAAATTAAATAAAGCCGTGCTATTTTCTCTTTACACGGAGAATAAGGCCGTGATTAAGCCGCGCGCGTGATATCGAGCCGGTATTTAGTTTAATACTTTCGGGAAACGCGATATATTCAGCGGAAGTTAAGCCCGCGTCGCGACTCGGCGTTCGCGCGCGCGCGCGCGCGTGCCGAGTTTAATAACGCGCGTACTATTAATTTTGACGTTCTCTCGTTTAAAGGTGATACGAGATGGCGCACGGTACGTGAATCCAGAATACGCCGCAGTACCCTTCCCTCCTTCTCCTCCTCTCGTCCTCGAAATCTCTCTATATATCGCGTTGTAGAATATACATGATGACATCGACTACCTGTATAACTTGAATGGAACGCCGCAGTGTTCTTGCGGTGTTTCCTCCGCGACAAACTCGAGTTGGCAAATTGGCTTCTCGACTTACAATCAACCACATTCCGCAAACGTGTTACACGTTCGCTCGATATCAATAATTCTCGGACACACATCGCTTGTCAAGAGAGAGAGAGAGATAGGTAGAAATATTGGATTATCGATGATCGGGAAACGACATTTACATATTACTACGTGCACGTAGTGTGTACCGCGCGGTGTTCGGTGCGTTAAGAAATTCGAGCAGCATCGTCCGCGAAATCAAGCCAAGCGAATTCAATGTTTAACTTGATTACGTTGTTGCTCGTCTTGTTTATTTCAGCTGAGGTGAGTTACTGAATCGCGAATATTAAATAAACTAGTCTGCAAATTGTTAATACAAATTTTGCACAACATTGATATGATACAACTAAGATATAAAAGAAAAAATAGGACGCGCGTCTTCCCCATGCGAGGCGAATATTTATCGCTTTGTTCATTTCATTATTATCTCTTTTGCCGCCACTCGATGAATACATGTTCAATGTTATATATACGTATATACCATGTTTCGAACAAATTCTAATTACAGGATACGTTTTAAAAGCCAGTTCGTTACAAAAAGCTCGAATTTATGCGATTTCTATGGTGATTTATACAACAACGATCCTGGCGAACAAAACGAAGGCGCAACTTCTCGAAACGCGGGCATTAAATACAGAGAGCGAGCGCGCGCGCGTGAGGCAACGTATATTTTCCGTGGGATCGTTTGAACTCGCTCGTTGCAGAATATTACAGTTGGTAATTAGCGTACGTTCAATAGAGCGACATGGGAGGAAGAGAGAAGTCGCAACGAAATCGGAAAATACACAGTCGAGCGAG
This sequence comes from Pseudomyrmex gracilis, assembly GCF_002006095.1. Classification (NCBI taxonomy): domain Eukaryota; kingdom Metazoa; phylum Arthropoda; class Insecta; order Hymenoptera; family Formicidae; genus Pseudomyrmex; species Pseudomyrmex gracilis. The sequence continues at coordinate 98,474 of NW_018020612.1, forward strand.
AGCTCGAGTTAGTAGTCGGTTACTCGCGCAAATGAACCTGTCGCTTAAAAATTCAATTTTCCGTGACGTTCGTAAGAAAGTTCGTCCCTTCTCTCCTTCGATGAAATTTCCGGACACCTTATTCCGCGATCTTCGGGGAAAGGGAGCGGAAGAAGGAGGAGAAGGCGCGCGATGAAAGTCAGTCAGGAAAAGCGAGAAACGCCGCCGTTGCCGCCGCCGCGGAAAACGAGAGAAATTTGTTCTGCTAATTCGCGCACGATGTTTATTCTCCCAAAGCTAACAGCTGGGACCGAGACGCGTTAATTACCGAGCATGTATAATTCGGTTTGTAGTTTTTCCGAGTCTAACAGTGTCGCCTAATTACAGCCTACTTTTCTACTTACGTGCAAACACGCCGCGAAGTTATCTACTCTCTTACATGAGTCCCCATCGAGTCGTACACTCTGCAATTTATCTCAACGTTTCAGTTTTTATCGTCAGTCAATCGACACGAAACGTGTGTAAATAAATTAATTACTCCCAAGTAGTAAACTAATATCGCGCGTGCGTGAAAAGAAAAACATGATCTCTTATCGCACTTTGAAATCTCAAAGTGTACGTCAAGTTTTCGACGGGGCGCAGCAAAATAAATTGTTCCCTTAATGTCCGATAAAATTTCTGATAGAGGCTATTCCCGCTCGAAGTGCAATTTCGCGGTACAGGAAAACGCTGTAAACGGGATTTCCTTACATCGGTAGAGCGTGTACGCAACATTACAGCCCCATATTCATCATTTCTGAACGCGTGGCAAAATTTTCACGTGATTTATATACGGTTTACTCGCGAAGCGAGTTTATATGACGAACGAGATGAATTTCCGCTACGTGTCTACGATGAGATCCGAGCGATATCTCTTCTCTTTACAGGATTACAAAAACCAAATTGTTTTTGCTTTAAATATAACCAAATGATTCTTTTTTTGACTGTTCACACACTCCAGTAGCACGATCGAAAAAAACGGACAACTGGCGTCAAAGAGACAGCGTGACAAATCGCTCGAAGAAGACACCGGTTTGAGGCGTAAGAACATAACTTGACACTCTTGACCTGAACAGTTCAAATCGTTCGTTGCTCTTTACTTCGCGGCTCCGCTCTCGATTTGATGCAATTCAGAATATATATAGCGAATTATATGAATACCTTGATGCGTCGATCGGGAGAGTTCGCCCTGATATTATTGGCAGACTGCCTTTCGTCGAGCGATCTGGTTTAAGGCGCTTTATTCATGAGTCCATTCATTGCATGGAAATCAACTCGAACGCGATAGTGGCTCGCGGTATTTAAGAACGTGACCGGCTTTTGAGCGGTTCCATTCGAAAAATCATCTTATCGCGCGAAACGTTATGGTAACGAAATTTGTGTTCGCGATCGAAGAGACGAACAAATCTATTTTACAATCGAGATAGCCGTACGTACTACAGCGCCTCCTATAAAAACATCTCGACGGTTGCATTTTTTTGTTCCACTAGTTTTTCTAGATCGCGACGAAGTGGTCAATTAACTAAATGCCGAAACACTTATCGAAGTTGTTTATCGACCCTGAACTTTTACTTGTTATTACTTATCGACGTTTGCAGACGTGCTAAAACAAGAAAAACGTATAGTATATACGTATGGTATATATAGTATATACGTATAGTATATACATAGTTTCAAGTAAAAATAATAATAACACGCTTGATCTAATAATCAGTCATATCCTGCAAAACTGTCAATATTGACCGTTTCATTACATCGCAATATCCTGTCGGAAATGAGGATGGGAAATTGAATCTACAATATTTTTATTTATAGTTATTTACAGTTCGATTTATAATCGCGTGCGCGCACATGTGTGTGTGTGTGTGTGTGTGTACGTTTGTATGAAATATAATATGTGTCGGTGCGACCCACTTTACCGAAGCTCGTGCTTTGTTCAAATGAGCGACAGGATGTCGTTGCGCCGCTTTAAGTTTATTTGGGCCACCCGAAAGTAGCAAAAAATATGCTTATAACTGTGCGCTGGTTTGCACCGTGTGTGCGCTAGATTTACGCGTACAAGTGTATCTGCGCATGTTTCCGAACATGTATATTTTGTAATAATCGGTTTTACATTTTAATCATCGATAAAAGCATTTATCGCATTCACATTCATTGAACTCTGGTTAAATTACTGGTTGTCCACACGCAATGAGAAATTTATTCAAAAATTTCATTTACCTATACAGAACGTTACTTATAATATTATATATTTGTGTGCTTAATGTTTTTTTTATTACGTATTTTGCTAATTCTCTGGTCTTTTACATTTATTCTCAAAAAGCAATCTTTTTATTTAGATTCTTGCCTTACGTTTTATCGTGTTTTCTTTTTTTTTTTTTTTTAAAATGCTAAATAAAAAATATTCAAACCGTTTGAAACATTTTTTTCGCATTATTGTTATCGCTCTTTTCGATCGGATCTCTCAGCTCTGTTCTCGTAAGTTATTTTACATTTATACTTGATAAAACGCGAAATTTTTGCGAACTGACGCAATTAAGCGCACGGACAGTGACGTGAAAAATATCGCGCGACTCAATTAACTCGCTGAAAGTCGGCGCGAAAAAAGCCGACTGCAATAATAACGGAAGCTTTGCACACACTCACCCGTTTGATGCGAGAGGAACGTTATCAGAGGCAGCACGGCGCGCAGCCATCCTCCTCGATGCTGATTCTTCATGCTGGATGTTTCTGTAAGCGTTGTCGGGCGGTTCTGTTCTTTCCCGCTGATGATGATGATGACGACGACGACGACGACGACGACGACGACAGCGACGACGACGACGTCGTCGACCAGAACTGATCTCGCGTTGTGCCGCACTCGTCGCGTCTCTGTCTTTATTGACAGTTACTCACAGCGGCATCCCGGATTTTGCACTGAACAACATCCACGAACGACGTACACGTCACCGTCATTCTCTATCGAACAGCGCGCCCACTCGTTCCGAGATATCACATATCGGCTGCGATAAAGTCCATGACATTTGCTCGGCGGCGGCAATCCGTCGGTTTCTCTCGATGATGTCTCGAAATCGTACACACTTTTTGACCGAATATATATATATATATATATATGTTATTTTTTCGGGATTACTATTAATCGATATCGCGTGGCGGATTTTTTTTAGTAGGTAAGCGTTTCTTCCTACGCACTATTCCCGTTCGTGATTTGAGTTCATCGAATATTCAAACGAATTGACGGATTGTCAATGTCCGAAAATGCTTTTGATAAGGATCTTCATGCTCTCTCCGACCAAAACCAATCGTTCCCCCCTCCCTCCTCCCACAATCCTCTATATGAGATAAGCACTTGGAAAAAAATAGCCGTTTTTCTTTTTTTTCTTTTTTTTTTAACAGTTCCAAAATTAATTCTTCTCTTTCAAAATTTTATCCCTTCTCTTTGTGGAAATACGCGCCCGATACTAGCGCTCGTGCAAAAGACGGTTTACTCGGCGAAACTTTGCACGCGCTGCAACGACGGTTGAGCGATCAAATCACGAAACGACGTCATCGTAGGTGCATCGCCAAAATCCCATTTGCGAACACTCGCTCTCTTCCCACGTACGAGTAGTTTGTGACACGCGGTTGACGATTATTGTCAGTTTAACGAAGCGCACATGGTATCGCCCGCATGTCGAAATTGCCGAGAGCGAAACAACGCTGACTTCTCGGAAAACCGAGAAATAGCTTTTGAGTTTTGCTGTGCGTGCGTGTATGTGTGCGTGCGTGTGTGTGCGTGTATAATTTTCTTTTGTCGTATATTTCTTTGCGTATTTTAGTACGCAGTCTTGTGTAATCGCGTGACGATTCTTCGCAGCTGCGCCAAAAGCTCACGTAAGCTCGCTTGTTTCACGGTATAATTACAACTATCGCAAAAATTTGCCGGCTATGCGGCTCTATTCACGATCTTACGCGTAACTCTTCAAAAGTCTATTTAATAGCTCTCCGAGAGAGGAGGAGACTCTCTTCTAAACTCTCTCACATCGAAAGAGTAATTAATTACCGCGAGGCATGCGCGTCTTCGTGCCTTAGCTCTACCGCCTTAATTACCGCGGTCTTGCGATTTACTTCTTAATTGCTCGTATATCACGATTTATGCGACCCGGTATTTTCCGGATCTTTACGCGAGAACTCTGTGTCTGACATCAGCGTGCGAATATAGAAGATTCCTTTTTTCCGTTTCACGTCGAGTGACAAAGTTTGAATTACGATGAGGATGCTTTGTGACGCGCGTTAAGCTCAGCCGATTACGTGGCGCGACAAATATTTGCGGTATCCGACGCTATTCAGACGCTATCCCCTCCTCCCGCAGTGAGAGAACAAGATGTCATCAGAACCTCAGCCAAATTGTTTGCCCAAATAACGTCAATAATTTTGCACTTTTTTTAAATTTTTTTTTATCACTCTCGTACCGCACACACTTGTTCGGTGTAATTCACGACGTATTAATCCTCGTTCTCTTCCTCAATCTCGAACACATGGGATCGATATCGATTTCGACACATCACAACGTCCGCGTCGCAAAACACGCAAGACGTTTCGAGGTTTTCCTTCTCATAGATAGCGAGAATGATCCGTCACTTTTTTGCGCTTCACACCCCGTGACTCTCCCGATTGAATTATTTATCAGACACGTTACGTGTCGCGCGCGAAAAGTTTTACGACCCCGGTATTATCGATTGTCCGAACCACCACGGTCCAAGCGCGGTCAATTCACTGACACGGTTTGCAAAAGCGACAGTCTTTCGCGACGTCTTTTCTTCTCGAAACTTTCGTCGCACAGAGAGTAAATCTGTCATCGACAGACAATCCTTTGTTTATTCCGAGATCAAAGGCAATTGCTTCTTTTCACACAATGTTCTTCTTTCATGTATTTTTCTTTTTTTTTTTTTTTTTTTGGGAGAGAGAATCGCAGCGCAGCAGTTTTTTCAATTTCCACACGGATTTGCGTGGATTGCGTGTGGAGCAACCGCGATGCTGAATCTAGTGCGCGAAGTTCGAAGCTCTCTGAAGAGTTCACATGGTTTGATCGATCTGGGATGAGAGGACCGGAGCGCGCTCGGGTTTTAGGCAGCCTTCTAATCCTGGCTCAAGGAGCCCTCGGTTTTGGCTGGCAGCGTGTCATCGCGTCTCCATTCGCTGGCTGCGTCCCATTAACCTCCCGAAGCGATGTGATGTACACGAACTATGTCAGTTAATCTTGGATCTTCGGTTTCATAGAATTTCTTTCATCGTTGTTGATGGGCTTCGTTCCGCGCGACATTACAAGAGAAATCTTATGTAGCAAAGCGACCTGTAACAAAAAGAATATTGCTTGTAAACAATACACAATTTATCAACAATTTTGTATTGGCGTTTATTCAAGGAAGTTATCCCATTTTTAATGCTATAAAATTGTTTTTGTTTTTAATTATAATCAATAAAAAGGAGAAGAAAAACAGAGAGAGAGAGAGAAAGAAAGAGCGCGCAAATTGTGGTAAATTGTAACTAAATATCTTTACAGATAAAAAGTACAAATACAAATGTTCTACAAATTTATTAAATCGAAATCAGAAATAACTGCAGATCGGAAGTTACATTTAACCAAGAGCGCGAGATATTTGGCGCAAATTGTCAGTTTGTGAAGACGGATTTATAGGCCGATCGAAATCCTTGGTAACCGACGAAAGTCCGCGACGTAAGGTACTTAAACGAATCTCGACAGTTAGAATGTGGGTACAAATCTCGAGGTAGTTAAAGCGTCTTAAGCATCTTGTATGTATTCGTCCAATTCTGCACGAACGAGATGTAATTGGGTCTACCGCCTTTCCGTGTCCTCCCCATCGTGCCCATCCCTCTCGCAAGCTAACCCGAAGTTCGCAGCCGGGAAGAGATATACCATCGTCGTCTACCAGGTGCACTCTCAAGTCTCTCGGATTAAAGTGCCGGAGCGCGCGCGAGTGCCGCAGAGTCACTCGTATAACTCGGTAGTTTAAGATTGACCGCAGAGTGACTCGATTACGACATACCTTCGGGGCTTCGGAATTCGAGTGAATTTTGGAATTTATTGCGCGCGAAACGTGTGTGTGTGTCTCGTTAATGTCTTCTCGTCTAAATCTGTTTTTTGTTCGCGTATAATAAGAGGTACACTTTGATCTGACAAAAAAAAAAAAATTCTTTCTAATATAATTCTCTATTTTAATATAATTTAAATGTGACATATGAGACAACAATATATATTATATTGTATATTTAATAATTATATTTTATATTTAAAATTATATTGTATATTTTGTAAAATAATGTTAAAATAATGTTGAAATAATTTTCGTCATTCAAAAACGTGATGTTATGCAAAATGCAAATATAAATTAATATGCAGCTCGTGTATTTTCTGTAGAAAAAAAATTATAATAATTTAAGCTTATTCGTTGACATTAACACAATTGTATTTTCTCGCGTCTATATATATATATATATGTATATCTCTTTATATCACGGCAAATCAAGAATTTATGTGAATATATATACATATATATATGTGTGCGGAGCATACGAATGTGAATATATAGTGCCACGAGATGAGCATTTCTGGATTTGTACATCCAATTTCCAGACGACAGGAACTTAATAACCAAAGGAACTTCCTACGTATGCGTGTTAATTAAAGTACACACGCGTTACTCGAATTTCGCGAACTTTAACTACTTCTCCGCTGACCGAAAGTTTAAATAGCTCGTTGCGCATTCGGCTAGTACGAAATCGAGAACACAGAAGCCATACGAAAACTAACGGCAAACGACGACGGTTTAGGTTAAACTCTGTATCCAACGCGAGCGCGCAATCATGTTCTAAATATATTTTCGAAACACGTTAATTAATGTACATTGTCGGAAACTTTTCTCGGAACGCGCATGCGTAGTCCCAATTAATTGATAAAATTTATTCGTCGAACAAACGCGCACAAGAGATACATCGTTCATCCGTTCATGCAAGAGCGATCGAACAAGGATGCGAGGAAAACGACGTTTCAACGACGTTAAGGACGTTAAAGGGGATGAGAAAAAGCCAAACTGCTCCGCTTCGACGCAACCCGGGAATTTCTGCCGAACCCGTGAGATGAAGCAATATAACGAGGAACCTAACGGGAAGCGAGAGCTCTAGTTCGATTACCCGGGAATTGGTCTTTCATCGTCGCTCTGATTCAACGGTCGCAAGCTTTCCTGGCTTTAAGGCACACACGCATCAATTCCAAAAGAGTATACCGGATAGAATTTCTGTCAAGCCTTGGCAAGCAGTCTAGTTGACCGTGACGCCACGTGAGGACGATGGATGTTTGCGTTGTGTGTAACCCAACCAGGTTCTTCAATCAGGATCGCAATATTAATTTGAATCGAAAGAAATGAAAGAAGACAGGTTGATCTCGCGTAATTGCCGATTGCGTAATTCACGGAACTTAATAATTCACAAACTTTGCAAACTGCGAGCGCGTATTCATCAAAACTTGTCTTCTTCTTCCTCACCCTGCTCCGGTTAGGTAGTACTTTCTAAGAAATTACTTGAAAAGTAATTTCTCAAAAAAAAAAAAAAAAAAGAAAGCGCAAAATTACATCCCACTCATTTTCTGATGGAATTTTCCGACGTATCTGGTGTATCAGTGATAAAGGTCTTCATCGTTAATGCAGAAGCAGTATCTCACTCTCGTGATGTAAAAATGACAAGAACGCGAAAATTCAACGTGACAATATGAATTAACGGATAGCTTTGTCGCAAAAAAAAACTCTGAAATTATAACGCGCGACGCGTAAGACAAAACGAAATTTCGTATGAATATTCCGCAATTCTTGTATTTCGCAACAATACTTTCACTATGTTATACTCGATTACGACATAAAAGAATCATAAATAATTTAGCCGCCTGCGAGAGTCTCACCGTCCGGTTGCCATGAATATTTAACGAACGTTGCAGAGGCGCGTCGCGCAATGCGATTAAACGCGAAAATCTTTTTCATTCGCCGCCGCGCACTATTGCACACTTTTTCTTTTTGCTTTTTTTTTTTTTTTTGTACACGTCGGCTGACCCCTTTTTATCCGGGCAATGCTCACAATCGCCAGAAATTGGAGGCAGCCCAAACGCCCCCGAATGATAAGTGTACCGCTAGGCTCTATTCTCACCTCCTCGCAGAAATACATTTGGCTCGCGAAAACACGTTCGATACGACCATCGCGTGAATTAATAACCTTGTTTGCAGTTCTCCGGGGATTTTTTTCCGCGGAAAAACTCGCGGAAAAGAGATTACGTGTGAGGCAATTCTTTTTGTTTTTGGTTTATCGTCGAGATTCGATGAAACGATCCTGATAAATTCTTCGCGCGTACATAAAATCATCCCAAAAACCGAGATACCGCGCGAAGATACCGCGGCACGCAATCCTCGTTGTGCAACACTTGGAACGAATTATGCCTGCGAGCTTGCATGTAATCGGCGAATGAAACAATTCGCTGCGCGGTGTGTAATCATAAAGTTCGTAACTGCCTTTTCGCACGGTCAACTGAAAACTAACTGCCCATGCGGTTGCCGAAAAAGCGAGCCGCTAGATCGTTAGCGCGACCAGCTCAAAGAGAATCTCATACGCGCCTGGGGAAATCTGTCACGCCTCTGCACTATCTCACTCGAGCATCACTCTTTTCGCGAAAATGATAATGCCTTATCTCTCACGCTTTTTCGCGCTGTTCCAGTTTTTTTCGGAGACAAAACAAAAACACAAAAGAAACAGAAAAAAAAGATCGTTCTATATAACGTATAAAGTGAGAATTAATTTTAAATTATTATTCCAATTCTGTGCTATGCCACGCTAATAACGATTATTTAAAAAAAAAAAGAATATAATATTTTATTATACTCATAAACACTGGTCTATGTTACAGTCAAAGTATTGAAAGTTTGTACGACGCGGTTATATCAATTCTTTCAAATACAAATACAATTTCAAGTGAATTGAATGGAACCGAAACTGACAAAACGTAATTGCATATTCACACGGCGGATTGATGGCCGCGGCACAGAATCGCGGTATCACGACATCGCGATTACAAAACGTTAGCGTAATAAAATACAAGAGCACTTCTCGTTAGTCGCAGCTGTGAGGATGACCGGTGATAAGATGCCAGTCCTGATTTGATGTAAAAACTGCGACACGTCTTTTATAATTGTTCCGGCACTTGCGTAACATTTTCAATACTCGGTTAACATACGGTTTTTTATCACCAGAAAACTGAAAATTATGCGAGATACAGGGAAAAAAATTTGATTTTAAGATAGAGACGAAGTTTGAAAGAAAAAGTTTCGAGAATTCGATCTACCACGTGGATCTCTCTTCGAGTTGCATGCGGATCATCCATCCGACATGGTAATATTGATATTCGGATTAGTAGATTTAATTAAAACAAAAAAAATAATAACGTTTATGCTGCTCACTAATAAACTTACGCTCTCATCAAAACGAGACTAGTAGTGAGACGCGGGTTTAAGTTACCGTTGCCCGCGATATATAGGGTGTTATCACTGCGTGGCGGCTTGTCCGCGACTGAGAGAGCTTTCGGACCAACCCCGTCCGTGTTTCCCGGGTCGGCCGCGGTAGCGCTGCGTAGCCGAATCCACCCCCATTCTCTCTCTCTCTCTCTTTCACTTCCATCTCTTTGCCCGCTCCCTTCTCCCGATCCCTTCTCTTTCTCACGCCCCCGTATCCCGCCAGCTTCCGTTGCCCCCACGACAAAAACAATTCCCTCTCCATCCCTCTCGTCTCCATCGTACTGTCCGATACGTATCTGCATTCCCTATGTATTAGGTAGTAAAGTGGCTCTACTCTCACCCTTTGCCGAGGAAATCTGGAATTCTTGTCGTATTTAAATTAGCGTCTACGACGACAGTGCTTAATGCCGGGTAGAAAAGGGGGTGGAAATGCCTGTTTCGCCTACGACGACACCCCTGAAGCACTTTTTCAGCGCGAGGTAGGTAGTTCGGCTAGCGCGATAAAAGAAGGAAAGTCGTGAGGTAAATTGTAATTAAAAGTAAATATCACGAGCGCGCGCGCGCACACACATATACACAAATTCAATCTGTACAGTTTTATGTCGCCGTTTGAGAAATATTCCATTCCTGTATTTGCAGGACATTTGTTGGTTAATTTTTACATTGAGTCTTATAAAATACATTAATATTTATATATAT